>NC_136063.1:1810274477-1810434477 GCF_964261635.1 Lissotriton helveticus | reverse complement strand
TGAAGATATTTCCTTCTTTTAATGTGTGCAGTGTGCGTGATACATTTCACTTGTCTTATAGGCTTGCGTTCAAGCGGTGTCTGTATGGAAGAGCCTACTGCATCAGATTTACATTACAGATCAACAGGTCTTTAAAATGATTCAGAGATGAAACAGAATTAGGTGAGAGATCAAGTCATTATGCAGGACAATATTCTTTAGGACTTATTTACAAGACTCTTGCGCCAGTTTTGTGTTACTTTTCTCATGTTGAAAGTGACACAAAAGTGGCGCAAGGGGCTTGTAAATAAGGTCTTTAATTTCTAATGCATTTAATCTGAGGCATTGTATATGTAGGTCACTCTGCGTACCTTGTGTAAACACTTTGGCCAACAGAGTTCACAACTTGAAGTCAGCTTTGGTTGGTCACAGTGGACAACAGCATCCATAACTTTAAAAGAGAAAGAGAAGTGATGTGAGAGAGAGAGAGAGAGAGAGAGAGAGAGAGAGAGAGAGAGAGAGAGAGAGAGAGAAAACAACAATAAAACTGTGGGAGAGTGAAAGCTATAGATGGAGTAGTTAATAGTGGAGAAAAAACTCGTAGCTCACCTTTTGCCTTGGTTGGGTGTTCAAGTATGTGCTGGTTCATAGTGCACCCTCTAGTTTAGTGATCTGAAATATAGTATATAGAGTTAGTCATAGTATAGTACATATAAAAGTGGCGTAAGGGGCTTGTAGATTGGTCTCTCAGACTGTTGTAATCTATCTATTGTCGCTGCTCGGAGGTAATTGTACATTCCTACACAGTAAAGCTGCTGCACACTACCCACTCTCTCCTTTCACAGATGACTTGTCGTTTCGGAAAGAAGCTTTTTTACTCACCTTGTGCCATTGGCGTGATTCAAAGAGGCTGCACCACATGTTGTAGCAGCCTTCTCAAACGTTGTTACAATGGCCACGCATCATCGCAGAATCCTCAAATGTTGAGTTTTAGAGGTGTGGGGGATTGCCAATTTGTGAAACACAACCTGTAAGATAAAAAGGAAGTTAACATTGTGAGTAATTTGTTTATCAAAGGAGAGAGGACGTGAGAGAGTGACTGCAAAGAATATTCGCAGCTCAACTTTCTGTTACCAGTGTGTTTTTCACCACAAGCTGGGACATAATGCACCCTGAAGCTCTACATCTAAAAGATAGTAAAAAAAAGATGTTATGTTTGGTAATTGTTACTATCTTAATGTGGAGTTGAATAACATTGGCCTTTCACACATGTTCCCTCCCACATTTAAAGGAACTATTTGTATAGTTTATATTCCGGACGTTTGAGCAATTTTAAAAACATTCCTGCTATTAGAATTGTTTTTACATTTAATTTGATACGCTATATAGGACTGCGTTTGTCTAAATCGCTACGTCGTTTTCTTGTTTCCAGTCTGCTGCTGCCCATCGACTCCCTCCGATGCACACCCAGGCCTCACTACTCACCTTTTCGTTGACAGAACACTTTCCGCATCATGTAGTCCCGCTCTGCCACCATGAAGTCTCACATATGGTGCTGAGTCTTGATATCGGTATGGCTAACGACATACTCGTGCTCCCATCATCATCGCAGGTTCCTCACCTGCTCAGTGCTTCTGATACCACTAACTCAGTGGCCAAAGAGGTCACACACATAGTGGTGGGCCCCCCTACTCGGTGCTTCGGGCCTACATGAGGCGTTTGAATCACTAGGACGGGCCTTCACAGCGCTTGGGATGGGAGCAACTCTAAAATGGCATAGAGCACATGCGCCCGTCTTTTTTATTGGTTGAGTCACGTGTGTTGGGACGCAAGTGCTGGACGGGTGTGGTGTGGGTGTATACCAGCCATGAGGGAGTGTGTGTGTACCTTCCTGACAACTAGACCTGCAAGTAAGAAATCACTACAATTAAATCTGGGCAATGTTTTGTTTTTATGTTTTCCTGGAAGTGTAAGTGGAGTGGGCTGGCTGACGTATGCTAGTGCTGCGCCAGGGCCTGAACCATGATTCCGGAGCTATGGGCGTGGTCCCGTCGTGAGCTATATGAGAAAGCAAGTGATTCGGCTGTCCGTTTTGTAGTGCTGATGTCACCCGGGTCTTAAAAAGAAATGTGTCATTATATCTGTAAAGTCCCACAACTTGGCCAACATGGAAGGTACAGGGTATCACTGACTCTATATTCACTCATAGTTGCATACATAAAAGATGATGGACATGACGCATTTCTGCAATTATGAATCTTTGTTATACATTCAGTGTTGTAGCTGTAGTAATACAGGGCGGTGAAAGGTTTAAGTTGCAGTTTTTGGCACATGAAGGGCAGCTAATATATATATATACATATGTGGTTATTCAGGTACACTGTAGAACTTGGTGCTGGAAATCAGCGTTCGCGCCTCGGAGTTGTGTACACATCCTGTTATTGTAGTGTAATGACGTAATGTACGTGTGCCTGAAAATTTATTAGTTTGGGTTGATTTTGTGCTATATAAATATGCTAAAAAAAAGGAGGAATAGCCGACACTTACTGTCACAGGTAAGATGGTTGCATACACTATTTATAGCACAATATAATGTGGTAGGGTGGAGGAGCAACATATTACAAACACAATAAATACACAGACACACTTAAGATAGTTGAAGTGGGTACAGGCACGTGTGCTCGACTCCATTTTATTATGTTGTTGTTGATAAGAAGTAGAATAGTAATCATGATATCATATACAGATATTTAATCATAAACGTTTTATGACTTCTGCTGTAGAAAGGTAGGAGCATTGTATGACAAATAATACACAGAAGATTCTATCGTAGATTTCATGAGTTGTGATGGACTGAGGTAGGGGCGGTTTGTGTGGAGCCTGTAATGATGTGTGGTCCAGGCAGACCGCACTGGTAAAAATGTGTTTTGGCTATTGAATTTTGCCTTAACAAGGGCACGTGGCTATTTAGTGGTGCATCTGGTGTTTATCGTGTGCTCACCCTGCGTTGATGCGTGGCCTGAACGGCTGCACTGAAATCATTCTCTGTTGCATACTGGGGTATATGGACTTTGAGGGTGGACAAAAAAACTAGCATCGATAGTTATCAATTGCTGTGAAAACTAGGGAGCATATTATCAAGGGGGGCGATAGGCAATTTTTCCCGCTTTAGTGGCCGTTTTCGGCCGCTAAGCGGCAATAATACTATACAGCAGTTAGCGACACCTTGTAGGCGATAGCGAGCGGTTTGGGGCCCGCTTTGCATGTCAGCGATATTTATCGCTAATGTCATGCAAGTGGGCGTACCGAACCTGTTAGCGACTGAAAGCAGTCGCTAACATCGCTATTGCCTATTACCAACACTGGCGTAGCGATGGAGCTATTCGCACTATGCGCGAATATCTCCAAAAAATAACACCTGCTCAGACCAGTTCTTAGCCATTATATCCAATGAGAGGTGGATATAATGGCTAAGACCCTGTTAGCGATAATGCGTGAATATCGCTGTATTTTCAGCGATATTCACGGATTTTCCCGCTATCGCCGGGGATTTTATCGCTTTCGAGATACGTTATCTCAGCGATAAAATCCCTTGATGCGCGGCGCTAAAAAAATTGCGGCTGACCCTACTTAGCTATAAATATCGCTATTTGTTGGTAATATGCCCCTTGGTGTACTGATTGCTCCTCATAGCAAATTACACGATTCCTCTTCACGCAGTGCATTGTAACTTTCACAAATTGGGGACGTATGTCTGGTGGTGATGTTGAGGGTGATACCCCAGGGGTACTTGGTATTGCTGGTGGTGGAGGTACATTTTGGCGCAATCTCGTACATTTTTTGGTTTCATAGTGCACATGATGCAGCTATTGAAGGTGCTTGCACATACTAGCAGTGCAACAGCACTATTTTTTCTCTGCTTTAAATAAATCGAGGCTGAACTTAATGCTGTCTGTAGTGTAGATGAAAAAGTAAATTCAAATTGAGAACCCTACCGTGCACAGTGTACATAGTAGCTAGTAGTCGGTACAGTTATAGAACAATGTTTTTTCACTTATTTTAACAAAATCCGAATATACACAGTATAATTGTCTCTGAATTAAATACATCAAGGTTGAATTTCCTACTGTCTACAGTGTAGATGCAAAGGTTAATTCAAGTTGTATACCCTGCCGTCTGCAGTGTAGATCTTAGGGTGGAGTGCATCATCAGCAATCATAGTGGAAGTGGAAGATTGAACATATATGAAGCATGCATTTTATTATTCAACTAAATGTATAAGTGATATAAAATACATTTTTCAAGGAAGCATAATAAAGGGATATTGTGTAGGGTTTGATAGGTGTTATACTTAGTTTGGTTTCTACTGAGTTAGTGGTATCTAAAATAAGAAGGTAGTATGGAGCCTGCGATGATGCGTGGTCCGGGCAGGCTGTACTGATAGTAATATTTTTTGTGTTGTGAATGGTGCCTTAGTAAGGCCACGTGATAATCATTTTTGGTGCACTGAGTTACTAGTATTTTTGGTGCTTAGCGTGTACATATTCTGTGATGATGCGTGGTCTGGGGGGAGGGTGGCACAGTAATTGGAGTAATGTCTTTTGTCGATTGGATTCTGCATGAATTCCACTTAAAAGTGATGATATGCCTCATTGCTGACATAAAACTGTTCACTCTTCTTTCCGATGATCTATGGTGCATTGAGTTAGTAGTATCTTTGGCGCTGAGCTTGTACATACCCTGTGATAATGCGTAATGCGGGGGGCTGTACTAGGAGCAATGTTTTTTGCCTAATGAACTCTGCTTTAATAAGGCAACCGTAAAATGACTTGTGGTGCAGTGATTTAGTGGTACCGAAAGAAGTCAGCGTGTGTGTACCCTGTGAAGATTCGTGGTTCGGGGGGGGGTCGCAGTGGTATAATGTCTATTGTCTACTGGAATGCGTGATGTACAATCATCATTCTATCTGAAAAAATCTGAACACATACAATACAATTGTCTCTGCATTAAATTAATTAAGGTTGAATTCCTTATTGTCCGGAGTATACATGCAAAAGTGACTTCAAGTTGTGAACCCTGCTGTCCGCAGAGTACATTGAAGGCTGTAGTTGACACACACATCGAGGAATGCTTTTTTTTGTTACATACTTTAACAAAATCTGACGACACAGTACTACTTTTCTACCTTAAATAAATCGAGACTGAATTATATGTTGACTGTAGTGTTTATGCGCCACTGGTATCAATCGGTAAACTCTTTTGATCGCAGTGTACATTTGAAAACAGAACTCACTACAGTCATTGAGGAATGTTTTTTGTGGCATACTTTCAGAAAATAATCTTTGCCTTACATAAATCAAGGATATCTTGAATGCTATCCGTAGTGTAGATGGAAAGCTGAATGCAAGTTGTGAACCCTGTTGTACACAGTGTAGATTTAAGGCAGTAGTCGACACAAAGATCGAAGCATGCTATTTTGTCACAGAATCTGAGGACACAGTACAATTGTCTCTGCCTGAAATAAAGCAAGGCTGAATTCAATGCAGTCCGTAGTGTTGATGCAAAGCTGAATTGAAGTTGAGAACCCTGTTGTACGCAGTGTAGATTGAAGGCAGTAGGCGACACAAAGATCGATGAATGTTATTTTGTGACAGTTAACAGAATCTGAGGACACAGTACAATTGTCTCTGCCTGAAATAAAGCAAGGCTGAATTCAATGCAGTCCGTAGTGTTGATGCAAAGCTGAATTCAACTGGTATCAAGTTGCCAACTCTACTGACCGCAGAATCATTTCATTTCAAAAATCTTTATTTCGATCACAGATCATAAAAGATACATAGCATTTCTGCAACTTAAAAACTTATTAAACACGATGTGATCCAATATTTAAGACATTTAAAACAAGGGGAGAGATAAAACGGTGTATATCTTTCGAAGAGATTTTTATACAAGTCTTTTCATTAATCGGCTTCGAATAAACCACATAGAGGTCAGAAATTTCGATAGGGCAAAAACTACAGTGGGAGAGAGGTCTGTCTTTAAAACTCTATAGGCAGGTTGAAAAGATCTAAAACCCAAGTTCCTGAGTAGCGGGACTAACCAGTATCTCCTACTCCTCTCATAGCCCTTGCAGAAGAAGACAGCATGAACATCATCCTCCTTCTGGTGAGCACACATTGGACAGGTTGCTACGGTGGAGCGAGATTGCCATGACGCTGTAAATGAAGCTAGGGGGAGGCATCCATATCTCCATTGTAAAAATAGTTTTCTCGTTAGTACAGGAGAAATAGCGTCTAGAGTGCTTTCAAGACAATAAGAGTCTTTCACTTTTAGGAACAAGTGTGTCAAGAATCCTTCTCGAGTGGCATCAGTAGCTCTTGTGAGCATCAGTTCATAATATGCTCTCGTTAGTACCTTTTTTGGAGTCTTTACACAAGAGTTTGAAGGATCCGTCCATAGTTCCGGGTATCCCATCTCCTCTAGCATTCCCTTGATGTAGATCATCCAGGGGATCCTCTTGGCATTCCGTAGCTCCATGAATTCCTGTAGTTCCTCTCTGTAGTTGGTAAGGTCTGGGCTACACCACATACGCCTCCAAAAAGTTAGGGGTTTAAGTCCAAGCTCCTCTGTTATTGGTCGAATTCCCAGGTCTAGTCTGAGGGGGAATAGGGGAGTACTCTGGGGAAGGGCAGCGACCTGCCTCAGAAATTTATTTTCGATTGACTGTAGTTTGGGGAGTTGAGAGTGACCCCACAGCTCGCCCCCATATGTGACACCCGCCCGGGCTTGAATTTTGTAAATATGCATGATTGGGGTTAGTGGGCGATAAAAGGATTTGTTCGCCAGACGCATGGTGCCACCCGCCAACTGAGCCAGTTTGATGGTCACTTTAGTCTGGTGAGACGTCCACGTTAGATGTTCGTTTAAAGTGATCCCCAAGTATTCGATATTGCGCACGCGTTCTAGTTGGACTGTGCCTATCCTGGGTGGGGCTCGATTTTGGGGGTTGGGATTTAAAATCATAAATTTAGTTTTTTGTGGGTTGATTTCTAAACCACGTTCAGAGCAAAACTCTAAAAAGCCGTCCAGGATGCGTTGGATCCTCATGGGGGATTTAGACAGCAGCAGGGTGTCGTCTGCAAACATAATTGCAGGCACCCTGCTGCCTGTCAGCTTTGGGGCATCAGTATTGGCAATCCTGTTTAGGTGGGCAACAACTCCGTTCACAAAGAGGCAGAACAGGGTCGGAGCAAGCACACAACCCTGTCTCACCACTCTGCGAACGGGGAACCTTTCGGTTAGCTTGCCACCTTTGCCACACCTTACGCGGGCATAGTTGTTATGATGAAGTCTCATCAGGATTGCCAAAATGTCACCTGGGACGTTTAGCTCTTCCATCACTCTCCACAGCCTCGATCTAGGTACCAAATCGAAGGCGGCACGTAGGTCTACGAAAATAGTGTATAAAGTCCCGCCCTCGATTACAGCTGTTCTCCAATAAAGGAGATTTAGTCTGAAAATTTGATCTATGGTCGATACACCCTGCCTGAATCCTGCCTGATAGGGAGATAGAATGTTCATCTCTTCTGTCCATGCCTGGAGTCTATTCAGAATCAGTCTACCGAAAAGTTTTTGTGATATGTCGATGAGACTGATGGGGCGATAGTTGGCAGGAAGCAGGGGGGATCCCTTTTTGTAAATTGGGACCACCTCTGCTCCCCTCCAAGTATCAGGCACCTCCATTCCCCCCAGAATAGCATTGAACATCAGTGTAAGGTATGGTGTCCATATCCTCGGTTCCTGTTTAAACAAGTCCCCAGGCACTCCGTCGAGACCCGGGGCTTTTCCTGCTGCTAGGTTTTTAATGGCCTCCCTCACCTCTTTTTCAGTAAAAGGAACCCCTATAGAACTGGGTGTGTTTATGATACCATCGCTGTTTTGGTCCCCCCCCCCTTCCGCATACAGTGCCTCGAAATGGGTCTGCCATGCCGATGGGGCTATGTTGGGCTCTATAGCGGAGGATAAATCCTCCGTGCCATTCGCGACTATGCGCCAAAATTTGCGTGAGTCTCTGATTGTTAGTGTTTTGGTGAGATTCTCCCAATAATCTTGGTCCCATTCCGCCCGCGCATTTGCAAGGAGGATTTTATACGATCTTCTCCTAACACGGATTTCATCACGGTTGAGGCGTCCCTTTATAGCAAGTAGCAGAAGGGCCTTAGCTTCCCTACAAGCGGCATTGTACCACGACATCTTGGGCGTAGGGCCTTTCCTGTTCCCTAAGGATGAGAACAGATCTTGCTCTAAGGTATTAATGGTGTCTGCGTGTATTTGTGCGAGCTTACCTCTGCTGGTATCGTCTAAGACCTCATTTCCTAGCTGAAAGGCTTTCTCCAAAAATGGAATAATCCTTTCATATAGCTGGGGTATTCTGTCTGGGCTATTAACTAATTTCTCCCACTTAACTTTCCTCCGATTGTTTTCCAGTAGGAGGCCCGCCTTATCTTTGTCCGATCCATGGGAAGAAACCTCCCCCCCAGGCAGGGAATAAGTCAATTCTAAAGCATTGTGGTCACTGTCCGTTCTTTCAGTGACTTTAAAGTCAACTATTGCTGACCACATAAACAGTTTGACCATGATGTAGTCCAATCTAGATTCACTACCTGTTTTGTTGTAGGTATGGCTACTGGGTATATCTGATTTACAACGGCCATTGCACGCCCTTATACCTAGGTTGAGAGTGAGGGCAGTTATCTGCACGGCCAGAGGAGTCCAGGCCCTTGGGGGTGGTGCCACCGTCTCTGGGATGAACCAGCATAAATCTTCCTCGTGGGAGGCACCATCACGTAGTCCAGGCAGTGGTTCGTAGTGACAATTAAAGTCACCTCCCACCAGGCATGGTAGTTCGGTGGGAATGCCTTCTAATAGCACTGATAACTCATCTATAGTCCCAGATTCTTTGTGCATTGGAACCGGCCTTGAATAAATGTTGATGACTAGCAACTTCGTGGAGTCTGGCCACTCAAGTAGGACAGCCAATAGGTCATCGGAGGCGGTCTCTAAATAAGAAGATTGACAGCCCAGATCCATGGCTATCCATGTCGTAAGTCCCCCTGACGGCCTACCCCTTCCCCCCCATTTAGCGGCTTTGAAAAAAGAAGCAAAGCCCGGAAAAAATATTTCCTCACGTGCCCAGGTCTCTTGAAAAAGGAGTATATTTTTGGAGCTGATGTAAGAACCCCACTCTGTACAAACTAATTTGCTAGCAAGGCCTGCCACGTTCCAGGAAATCACAGTAATATGTGACAATTGGGTAGTGGATGGGCCTGAAGCAACAGAGTTGCTGTGGGTAAGCTCGATGGGCACCGGTTGGCTTATGAGGGGGTAATTCATGCCCCTAGGTTTATTGGCAAGGGATAGAATAGAATACGTCCTGCTTGGGACTTGACTGGGTTCAACTACACTGGGTGCCTTGGGGTATATATCTGGGGCTGGGGGTGTGTTAATCTCAATCGTGGGAGATGCCTGTAGGACACTCCCCTCTTCAGCCACCTGTCAATCTACCATTTCTAGACTACTGTATCTGTTGTGGGTAGATGGATAGGCAGGGTAGTGTGTTCTGTGAGGCCCAGGGATTCCTCTCCTGTAGCTGCCATCCCCCCCCCTCCTTCTTGTAACAGTTTCCCAACTTGCCTCGTCCCCGTATAGAGGGAACTGCTCTGTTGGTCTGCCCCTGTGTTGTGGGTGGGCAATTCTCTCCCTGTGGCAGTTTTCCCAACCCTCCAACAGCTCTTGGTGATGCCCCCATCTGTAATCCTCTGAGTTATAAAAATTTGAGGGGTAGAAAAATGAAAGAGGAAGTGGTTGGATGATACTACCAAAATCCTCGTCAGAAGCCCAGGTACAAATGTACGCGGCTGTATTTGGGTCTCTGAAAGTGACCAAAATGCAGTCTCCCCTGATGGATTTCCTAGTATGGCCCACCCACGTTGCCCTCCTAGCCATGGAAATATCACTGGATGTTCCTCTCGGGAGTGGTCTATTTACAGAGAGCCAGTTAATAACTTTGTTCTTCAGTGAGGTAGTGGATTCAAATGTGGGAGAGTTTAATTCCGGGACCCCCGCCAGTACTAGGGTGTAGGGTGCAGCTTCTGGGGGGAGATTTATAGGCTTTGGTCTACGATTAGTATTTGATTTCTCTCCAGTGGGTGGTGAGTCGCCCTTGATGTTGGACGAGGGCAAAACATTATCTTTTGGTGGGGGAATTATGTTTGAAGTAGCAGTTACTGTTTGCTGTTTTGGGATGGGGGCCTTGTTAACCTCTGGTGGTTGAGGGGTATTATTTGGCATGGATTGTGGGGGTTTGGGGGGGTTTGCGGGTGGGAGCTTATTATTTGTTACTGTAGATGGTCCCCTGCCCTTGGTGGGAATTGGACCCAATCCATCTTTTGCTGTTTTTGTCCCACTATTATCAATTTTCCTTGAGTCGGCAAGTTGGGCAGTTGCCTTTTCGATGTTAACTAGTCTAGCTTCGATCTTGATCAGTCTAGCCTCAAGGGGACTCAATAGGGACCTAAGAAGTGTACCTATGTCCTCCAATGTGATGTCATCGGAGGTGATGTCTGCTGGCGCGTTAGTAGCGATCTCTGGTGGTGAGGTTGGGTTGGCAGTTCTTGGGGTGATTAAACTTTCAGTCCTCTCCAGCCTAGGGGCAGGGGTAGCTCCCTTCCCCCCTTTACCTCTGGAATGTATGAGTTTAGGAGATTCAATCCTGTTGTCTTCTTTATTTTGTTGGCCCTGCTTCTTTTTTTGTATAGCCCCTTCTCTAGCCCCCCTATTGCAGTCATTGTTAGGTTCTATGACTTTGGCTGCCTCAGTGTTCTCTATTGGTATCGGTTCAGGGATTTGGGTGTTGGGTAAGGCCATAAGGCTTATATCCTCAAAGTCACTCGGGACCTCAATAGTAGACTCTGGGTTAGTGGTTGAGGTATCTGGAAGTGGGCCTGTTGCCTGATCAGTGCTACAGCTAGTTAGTAAACCGGGTCTATCTTCTGGGGTTCTAGCTTGGGCCACTGGACCTAGTGAAGATCTCCTTACCCAGTCTATTTCTTGGAGATTCTTCTCTCCAGTACCTGGATTTCCTCAATCAGGAGAGATCCCGCCTTGGCAAAGTAGGTGTCAATAGGGCCTTTGACAGCCCCGGCCGCGGCTAGGGGGGATGTTTTACTCCTGGTTTCCCTAGTACTCATTTTGGGATGGTTTCAGTGTCCTCGCTGTAACAGGCAAAGAGACAGGGCCCGGACCGGACTCTCACGTACTCGAACGGCCTCAAACGGCCCGCTCTTTGCCCGGTCTTCGCCCCGAGCTGCGTCCCGCGCTGCGGGAGAGTTATGGTAAGATATAGGGGCGTGGAAGGCGGGGGGCGGGCCAGCAGGGAGAGCGGACCGGAAGCTGGAGATCGGTCTCGCAGGGACTCCTGGTTCTTGGAGTCCCTGCACGCTCGCTGCCCCGCTAGCGCCACTCACCCGGAACCGCCCTACAGCTGTGGCTCTTCTGAGATTTCCCCTGCGCCTCAGGAGGCGGGCGAGATGTGGGCGTGCTGGAAAAAGGTCCGCCGAAGTTCAGGTCAGTGCAAAGTGCCTCCGTGCAAAATTATTCGAGTCCCACAGGAAGGGTGGCGAGGAACGGTTTATATTCTCAGTAGGGCGGGGGGGCGGGCCAGCAGGGAGAGCGGACTGGAAGCTGGAGATCGGTCTCGCAGGGACTCCTGGTTCCTGGATTCCCTGCACTCTCGCAGCCCCGCTAGCGCCACTCACCCGGAACCGCCCTACAGCTGTGGCTCTTCTGAGATTTCCCCTGCGCCTCACGAGGCGATGCGGCACCCGCGAAGCGGGTGCGGCGAGATGTGGGCATGCTGGAAAAAGGTCCGCCGAAGTTCAGGTCAGTGCAAAGTGCCTCCGTGCAAAATTATTCGAGTCCCACAGGAAGGGTGGCGAGGAACGGTTTATATCCTCAGTAGGGCGGGGGGCGGGCCAGCAGGGAGAGCGGACCGGAAGCTGGAGATCGGTCTCGCAGGGACTCCTGGTTCCTGGAGTCCCTGCACGCTCGCAGCCCCGCTAGCGCCACTCACCCGGAACCGCCCTACAGCTGTGGCTCTTCTGAGATTTCCCCTGCGCCTCACGAGGCGATGCGGCACCCGCAAAGCGGGTGCAGTGAGATGTGGGCGTGCTGGAAAAAGGTCCGCCGAAGTTCAGGTCAGTGCAAAGTGCCTCCGTGCAAAATTATTCGAGTCCCCCGCAGAATCAATTGTAGGCACTTCTCAGCACAGATACTGAAGACAAATTTAGATCCAAAGTTGAATTCAAGTTGTGAACCCTGCTGTCCGCAGTGTCGATGGAAACCACTAGTTGATACAGAGATAAGTCTGCGGTCCTGTGGCGATTAGATCGCAATCGCGGTCATGGCGGCAGCCACTGGCAGGGTGCGGACCTTCACTGCGGCGCATTTTGTTCTCTTTGCAGAAGGCCTAGACTAATTATTTATAGTTGTTTATGTTGGACTAGCCCACTCTGCTTCTGTTTCAAAGGAGGGGGTGAACACAGCTATATGATCGAAATATTCCCTAGTGTCTGAGATAATATGGTTGCGTCCACTATTCAGTACACTACACATATCATTGGTACATGTACACACAGAAAAGATTTTGATTTCTATAGTAAATTGTGTATAGTATTTCACCGGTAGTCTGCCTCCATGTGACAATCAGATACACCTCATCATACACTACTATAATCTTTCATCACTCCCTGTAAAATATAGAGTACCATATTTGAATCCTTTGACACACTAATACAAGTATCTAAAACCCCACTCAGCCATTCTTAGATCTACACAAACATGTAATCAACTATCTATAGATTCACTCATACATGCTGTCAATGATCAATAGAACAATATGGAATATACTTATACACCTATATTGACATTACACACCAGCACACATCCTATTTACTTATGCAGTCATCCTGCTCACTTATGCAAACAATGGATCATACTTATATTTACTGAGCTACACACTTATACAAACACCACTTCATTTAATGATATGGATAGTAACTCATACTTAGTGTGTTATAAAATTACTATTATAAGTATACAGTCATCCATACATCACTCATGCAATCACTGAGTCTTATGTATACTTATTTATATACAACATATGTCACATACACTGCCTTTTATTATTCTAGTTTTTTGGACATGTACCATTGAGAGATATATTTGCTCATCAGCACATCCATATACATATTCACTCACCCAAACAAGTAGTATAAAATGTAATCTTAACATCATATACCTACTATTGACACATCTTTGGGCAGTCACAGACCCCCAACCGAACTACACACAGATTCACTCTCCCATACAAATAATTAGTTAACTAACAATAAATATTATAGACTTTCACGTAGCTAGTAACTAACTGGTGCAGCCGTTTACACAACAATTGAGAAAGTAATACAGATATTCACACAGTTTAGTCACTATCCAATATATTTCAGCGAGATACTATAAACTAGTCAAGTAAATAGTCAATCACACTGCTACTAAATCGTCCTTCGAGACAGTTATACATACACTCATTCTTCAATGCAGATTGCTATATATATAATACATATTTAAATATGGAACCAAACCACATTCACTGGATGATGTCATCTGTGATGTCATCAGTGATGTCATTTGAGATGTCATCAGTGATGTAATCAGTGCTGTCACTGACCATGTCATAAATGATGTGCTATGTGACATCATCACCAGTGGATTGCGGGCGCGAGAGTTACAGTTAGTACAACAAACTATAACAGAGGAATTTTAATGGTTTTGTATGAGTCAAATGTCCAGCTAACTATAACATTCCTAAAACCTATGTTTTTTTCAGTGAAAAAAATAAATACTATATATATATATATATATATATATATATATATATATATATATATATATATATATATATATATATATATATATATATATATATATATATATATATATATATATATATATATATATATATGTGTGTGTGGTAAAAAACACATAATATTAGATTTTGTTAAAATAATTAACTTAAACCAGAATTTAAGCTTTGTTTATTCAGTATGTGTTTTTTATCACATATATATATATTCACTGAAAAAACATAGGTTTTAGGAATGTTATAGTTAGCTGGACATTTCACTCATACAAAACGATTGGAATTCCTCTGTTATAGTTAGTTGTACTAACTGTATCACAAACAAAGCTTAAATTCTGGTTTAAGTTAATTAAGGTAACAAAATCTTATATTATGTTAAATTAACTGAAAAAGTCAGCAGTTTTACCGGGGGTAAAATACATAAAATACTCCATTAGCAACTTGTGAAAACACCTGAAATAAAGTCTGAAAGTATGCCCGAAAACGATTGAAAAACATGTAAGCTTTAGTCCCTTTAGAGCTTTAACTTCTTATGGTCTGCATTATGACTGGATGATTTGATAGAAGAGAATCCAAAATAAAACTGAAATAGCTTGCTTCTACTTCCTATCACATCTGTTTGAAAACATAGCACAGAAGAATAGGGTTTAAGTTTGAAAATGCATATTCTGAAGACTTAGCATGTTGGCGTTAGGTGTTTGACATTGCTAAATATTGCATCTAGGGATATATTTAGTTTTCTCTCCCACAACCTGATGTAATTGGATCGCAACCTATGTGGAACCCTTCACAAAGAGTCTGAAAAGTGGGCTGCTTCCAGTGGTGAGATTAGACTTTAGAAAGTGGATTGAAAACTTATTTTGCACCTTCTTCGTACACTCGACATGCCTAAGATATAAATGTACTACATCTGAAGAAGCAAAAAAGGCAATCTAACACCAGGAAAAAGATGTAACATTTTCTATTAGTACCATGTGAAAACATGTGAAATGAAACCTGAAAATAGGTCCAAACACTGCTGAAAAAGTTTTAATGTGCAAACTGCTCTAGAGCACTAACAGCCTGTGTTGTGTGTGATGACTGCACTAGATGATTAAGGAAAATATTCACTCAAATGGAAGTACTTTGCCACCGATTTGTACCATATCAGTATGAAAGTAAATAATCAAATCCAACGAACCACTAAATGGTTTAAGGTGGAAATATGTGTATGGTCAGCATGGTTTGGAGTTCAGTGTGGGGATTGTTTTTAAGGAACCCTATGCAACTAATTTACCGATGCATATGATGAAAGATTATGGAGCATATTATCAAGCCCCTATCGCCAAGGGAACGTCACTTTTTCTAAAGTTCCCATGGAGATAGGGTCAGCGCCTTATTCTCAAGGCAGCGTTAAGCCACTTAACGTGGCTTTAATCTGCCTTGAGAATAAGTCCCCCTTTCACACTATACTTAGCGTGAAAAGGGCATGCAGTGGGTGTTTGCAGTGGGCATTCCACTGCAACACCCATTGTAATCGACCCTGCCACCTATTATCAAGGGCAGGGATAATAGGTGGCTGTGCCGAATTTAAGACCAGGTCTTAAGTTGTTGAAATGAGGAGGAATGCTTTATTTCTCCTTGTTTTTGCTTTTTCCATGTGGGCTGCCTTCTGCAGCACACATGGAAAAGGCAAAATGCCATGGTTTGTTCATGTACAGAAAGGTGTCCCTTCCTGTACATGAACAAACCTTTTTAAAAATCCCATTTTGTAACTTTGATGTGTGCTGTACAAAGCAGCACACATGAAAGTTACAAAAGGGTATTTTAGGATTGTTTATGTGCAGTAAGGGGCACCTTCCTGTACATAAGCAACCCTCCCCTGTACACAGACACCCTTGTACTTTGGTGCAAGGATGTCGGCGTTGGCGCTAAGTCGTGAAACTTAGCGCCATCGCAGGGGGAAACGCCAGGCTGCACCACATTCTAGAGAATAGTGTGCAGCCTCACGTTTCCGATGTGGCGGTGAGTGGCTTTAAGCCAGGGAGGCTCCTCTCACTGCCACTTCCTTGAGAATATCCCCCTATGTGTAGTGGGGGTTCCCATGTTGGGCTCAGCTTATGCAGAGAATTGGATAGTCACTGGTGGTAGGGTGCATGGCGTCACTCAAGGCCAGCTCTGCGGCCAACTCTCGATATGCATGGTTGAAGGCTTTGAAAAGTGGTGGGATATGTGCCTGAAAGGGTTTGTGGTTGGGCAGCCCCGTCAGTTACCTGCTGTGCATAGCTGAAGTCCATGTGCATGTGGAGTTGGAAGCTTGCATTGAGTTGGGCATCCACAGGATCTTGGATGCTGTTGGTACTAACAATAAAAACCCTGCAGCGAATTTGCTGTTTTTATGCATAAAGGTTGTGTGCAGCAGGGTAATCATGCATTGCAGGGTGAGATGGCCGTCAGGGGCTTGGACTAGAATATATGTGGTACATTACACTGTTCTGTGTGGATGAAGAAAGACAATGTGGATATTTGTATTGTTGCAAGGATTTCTGCTCATACACAGAACTGTGCACAGAGACCTAGGACATTAGTGAATTGTGGTGTACCAAAAACTCACCTCAGTACCTTGAAAAACCCAACCAGCTAGCATCAGTGTCCCATTAGCTCTTCATCCTATAGCAAAGTAACCAATGATTAGACAACCTAGAACATGCGACTTAGGACCATCTCAGGAATGGTGGGAAGTGAGAACACTCTTTTGTTATACTCTAATACCAGTCCACAACAAGAGTAAAAATGAGACACGGTAAGGTTAAAATATTTATTTTAACGACTTGATCTCATGTGCAGTATTTTAGTCAACATAAGCAGACATGTTAATAAAAATAATATGGTCAGCACATAAAATACAAAAGGAGGAATCATATTACACAATGAGAGTGCAAACAGGTGATATAGCGCCTCGTTTTAACACCCTCCCTATATAGGAACTATGTATTATAAACTATAAAAGGTCTCTTGAGCTTGTTTTGGGGGACCCCATTACCTTTCCGCTCAGTAGTTGTAAATTCCATCTGGATCAGCAAGGCTCTCTGCATCCCTGGAATCTTCCAAGTGTGTGTAATTATGGGAAGTGTGCTATGATAAAGGCACCAGAATCTTGCTTGGCTCGCAGCTGCGAAAATGTTGTGTCTAGAATGTGTTACATGGATATGCCGATAAACAGGCTCACATGTTATGATAACCTTGATGGCTCAGCACTCACTGTACAGACTGGGGGCACGATGTATGTCTAGAGATGTCGAAAAACAAACCCTTTCTCATATATAGACCTTCGTAAAATCTAACTTACAAAAACAACTAAGCAGTGTTGTGTGCAAAAAGCAGCAAAAGGTAAAATGGTGTTTACACTTTTAATAAGCCATGCTAAAATGAGACAGAACCAAGTTCAGGAATATTGCCAAACTTGAGAATTGGGAATAAAAAATCTGAATCAAAATAACCAAGTCAGTGAAAACAAGCACGGTTGACCATGGCATGAAAAAAGACCTCAAGCATGTAAGGAAAACTCAAGACATTAATAAAAAATATTCACGAGTTCAGTACGTGTTTATGAAGCAGAAAAAAATGCATACTTCAATCCAATAGCGTATAAGCACCATATGTTGCAACTGCCTCCAATAGGAAGTCGTTGTTATCATCAATGAACATTTCAGCCATCCAATTAAGTAAAGGGAAAGAACATACATGTTCCTCGATTGCCGGAGCCTCTAGTACCATCAGAGGACAACTCGGGCTTACTTCAAGATAACTGCGTGCCAGAAAGTCATTGGCCGCAGTCCAAATGTTCCAATTGCCTAGAACCCCATGAGCCGCTGCACAGGCCATAATCCCTACTAAGGGACTCATTAGTTGATTATAATTCAGGTCAGGAGACACCGTGTTTTAGAGACACAAATCCAGGGCCCATTCAAATCCGCAATCCAGGCAATGGAAAACAGGCTGCATGCAAGTGAAGAATGAAAACCGGAAAGATAAACCATATAACAAACTCAGAGTCACCAGAGGCAGCGATCCATAGTATTCTAGCATCCGGTTATGAAGGTGGAGCAACAGGTACAGATCGTCGTGGGGCACAGACTGTGCATCCATTTTGCAGTAAACAAATGAACAGCAGTATGCCCGCGCCTAAAGCTAGCAGCAAAGGGAAACCACCAAAGATACTGGAAAAAATTGAATGAATAAATGCAGGGATCACACCGAATATAGTTTGAGATGAGGTCACAAGGACAGAACATACTACTTAAAAAAAAAATCCTAGCCAGTAGTCGGCGAGACATTAAAGATTGTGTGAATCAAAGCACCGAAGTGCAAGGGGAGGTCTGTGTTTAATAAGGCATTTACCTCAGTATGAGTATTTTCAACATGAAGGACGAATGTCTCATGCTCAGATGTTAGGGGGACTTCCTTCTGGGACAATAGAGCTCTTATTTGACGTAACTTGTTGAACTCTGCTTTTAAGGTCGGGATAGAAGGCCAGATGGAAACATCGAGCCTGCCATGCGAAGGAGGAAACAAGACATTCTTACAGCAAACTACACGCTGGGAAACCGTAACGATATAAGGAATAACAGCATGAATACCACAACAATCTTCATTATTTAATAACAAATAACTACCGTTAGCAAGCAATGTGAATGTCGGTGTAATGGCAGGGTCTGGAGTGCCCTTTAAAACACAGGCAAGGTTCGGTGCATGTATATTACAAGAAACGTGCAATTGAAGATTTCTGCACACTAATGAGTGATCTGGTATGGTGGTGCAATCTTCGCCATTCAAATAAACTTCCTTTCCTTCCCTCAAACACCTGTATGTGAACAGGAGATTCTAGACTTCATGAAGATAAGCACCACCCAGGGGCTCAAATCTCCCTATTGCATAGTGTTTCATGCAGGACTCAAATTTGAAAAGGAGAAAAGGTAGAGTTATCAACCCATGGATGAGCCAAACTGCAGAATTGGATTCCGCTACTTAAAAAGGTAAAGGTTCTAACTTTTGAATATGCATCAGTGAAAACGTGGCATCCTTCATTGACATAAATTGCTTTTTAGCAGTCAAATTGAAAGGCAGAAATAATAAACTCGTATTCATGTAATACCATGGAACTCAACCATTTTTCAACATTTGAAGGGTCCATGCAAACTGCATAACAGAACGCAATTGATTTTGTCCATGATACAGTACAGCAACCTCTTCTTGCACTATATCAACCACAGACGATACAATATTATCCGAAGTGTAAATTCTGGAAGAAAGGGTGTTAATGCTATTATCTACACTTTTTCTAAGTTGGCCTGATCAATAGCTCTAAGTCTAGAAGCAACTTCAATTTGTGACAGTTTCCAAACCTCATTGTAAGCAACATATATCCATCTTTTCGATCTGCCTGCTGCAGGACCTTTAACAAAATCATTTAAGTCAACAGTGTCAGTGAGTTTGGATAAATGAAGCTTAACAGACGCTAAGGATGAATATCTGAGCCAACTCTGGCTTAAATTGCCTACAAAATAGGCGGTGACTGAATGTTGAGTTTGAAAGCTGGGATCAACTCTAACCTCTGTATAGCCAGGGGTCAGACCCAGAAAATGGTGCAGGCAGGAATCTGCACTTTTTTGCCCTAGCAACCAGCCTTTGGGAATAATGCTGGAAACATCAAAAGATGATGGGGCATATTATCAAGGACCGGTGTTAAAATTATCGCCGTTTTATCGGCAGGAAACTGCCGGTAAAACGGCGATAATGGGCTTGATAATGCACCCTTGTTAATTTCCATAGAAGCTCATGTTCTGGTGTTAACATGGGCTTCTATGGGAATTAACAAGGGCGTATTATCAAGCCCATTATTGCCGTTTTATCAGCAGTTTCCTGCCGATAAAACAGCGATAATTTTAACACCGGACCTTGATAATATGCCCCGAATTTCTTAACAGTGCTTGTAAGTCACTTAGGGAAGTACTTGTATAATTATTCCAATGGGGAAATTCACCCAAATCAGGAAACGAAGGAGCATTTAATTTTTTGGAAGTAGCCAATCCAAAGCATGTGGTTTGTGAAATAGTGCAAAAACAACAGTTGATGGACAGAATGCAGAACAATGTCATACATTCACCCCAGTACAGAGATATAGGCCTAAATCCATCGTTTCTTTGCTCACCACACCACCCCAATTCAGACATGGCCATATGCAAATCAGCCTTGACCCTGTACCTCATGGGAACAGTCTAGTCCGAACTGCCAAGCCATGTCTTCCTTGGACCGGAATCAAGCATCCTAGGACCGGTTTCTGGCTATCCGCCGTCTTCACAATGTGAACAACAAGGACCCCCTGTTTCGAATAGATAATTCTTAGTACAGGGACATAAACTGTGTGAATATCGAAACATAATTTTAGCAAAATACAAGGGAAGGTAAATTCATAACAGAACAACAAGATTAAAATAACTCTAATTCATTTAATAGGGAATCATGTTAAAAACAGCCATTGTACATACTAATAAAACATAAGTTTGAACAATCAATAAAAACAATTTAAGCAATTTCAATACAATACATTCATATAAAATTAAAAAGCAAAATTTGGTGACAATCAATATTTTCCGACGCACGTTTTGGCGTTACAAGAGACGCCTTCTTCAGGAGCCACAATTTCTGTCAAAAACAAATAGTAAAAATATAAACAAAATCAACAATACAGATACAAAAAATAATTTTTTACTAACAATATCTCATTTATAACAAACCAGCATAAAAACAATTAATTCATAACACAAATTCCTAAATGAAAACTCCTTCCCTACTCGCTAGAGCAATATAATAATTGCCAAACAAGGTACAAACCTAGTATTTATATATTTGAGCAGTTGTAAATCGATTGAACAAAGCCCATTAATTCCATAAGTTTAAAGAGCCAGGACCCTTAAGTCACTCTCTATACAATATCAATGATATACTAGTCAATATTTAATTGCGACCATGTATTGCAGAGCAGTATATCTACTTAAAGATACCTCCATTCAGTGTCTATACGGAACAACTTTCCCCTTAAAAAACATGATTTGTCAAGATTGTAAGACTTCTCAAAAATCTATCCAAAAGGCTCGTTTTTATATGCAGGACCAGATTTACACTAGAGACACTAGTATGTCTTATTGTATTTATATGCGTTTTTATCTTAAGCCTATTTATTATAAATGAAGAAATTTCCTTTGGTCGATACACAGGTAGAACTTACATGCTAATTGTAGTTGTTTTAGTCTTATCTGGCGACCAGGTTTACTTGACGCTGTAAGGGCCAGTTGCTCGTAAAGCCGGGTAGCTATCGCCCATATATATTTCAATTAGTAGCGTCACTTTTCTACTTTAAAATGTTCTTGATAGGTTTCTAAATGAAAGGACACAATTTACGATATTTTAGAGAGGGGAAAACCCCGCTTCATGTATCACATTTGGAATATCAAAGCTATAAGATATAATAGAATTTATAGGGTCATCCTTACCCGAAACAATCTTGAAAGCTGCCTGTAGCAACGTAACAGCCAATTACTGTACCAACTTCGTAATTTACAATTCAATCGATAAGATTCTAGATCTAGGGCAAAAGATACACGAATCGTCGATTTAGTTTAAGAAATAGGAAGATTCCGAAATAATCTAAACGATTAGCAAAAAGCCTCGCGTTAGTCTTACCGATAATACATGCCAGGAACTGCATATGTAATCACCCGGGCACTGCAGAGGATAGCTGCTGGCGTCCCGCGGCCGTTGAGACTGATATCACCTGCTCCAATTACGGGCTCGTTTTTATATGTAGGACCGGAAAGTTACCTGTCAGGAGCACGTAGAACGTTTATTCAATTTCTTAAAGAGAACCGCTTCAGAATTCTAAATAGTTCATAAAATCGGGTAACTATCTCCCGTATATGCTTCAATTAATTACGTCACTTCTCTGCCTCAGAAGACACTCGGTTTCAAAATGAAAAAAGCACAATTCACTTTACTTAGGTATGGGGGAACCCCTCGTCATATATCACAAGTGGGCCTCAAAGTTATAACGAATACTTGCTATTTGATTCTTTTATATGAAGGGCATCGTGCTAGGGCACATTACTGCTGCGATCGTTTTCTAGACATACACTACATGTTATTGCGACGAAGTGGATTGTGTATTGCATTCAGTTTAATAATCAATTCAATGGTCGGCCTCAGAATTATTACAATTCCACTGATTTCGAGATACATTGTTTCAGGTATAGGAGATCGCGCATAGTAATTAGCTTTGGCCTTAAAAACATTGCAGTCTTATAAATCTGTTGATCTTTAAAACACTGTTTCAAATTGAAACGATCGTGTTCTTGGTTACTGTATTTAGATCTCTGAAGCGGTTCCCTTTAAGAATTCAAATAAACGTAATACTTGAATTTGAGAGGTAACGTTCTAGCCTTACGTATAAAGGCATATCCGTAACTAGAGCAAGTGATATTATTTCCAACGTCGGCGGGCCGCCAGCAGCTATCCTTTGCAGCGCCCGGACATACACGTATGCAGCATCCGGCTTGGTCTATCGTTAATAAGAACCTTATGACTCTAGCTAACCACTTGAATTGTTTTGGAAACTTTTCTAAATTTTAAACTAAATAGGTGATCTTTGTATCTGTTCCACATTTAGTGTTTATCGAGTGGATCTTTTATCTACGAAGGAGATACAGTCATCAGCCAATGAAACGTTACAACATTGCTGTAGGCAGCTCTTAAGATTTTTACGGGTAAGGAGGACCCTATAATCTTTATTATTCTTTATAACGTTGAGGCCCACTTGTGATATATGACGAGGGGTTCCCCCGTACCTAAGTAAAGTGAATTGTGCTTTTTTCATTTTGAAACCGAGTGTCTTCTAAGGCAGAGAAGTGACGTAATTAATTGAAGCATATACGGGTGATAGTTACCCGATTTTATGAACTATTTAGAATTCTGAAGCGGTTCTCTTTAAGAAATTGAATAAACATTCTACGTGCTCCTGACAGGTAACTTTCCGGTCCTACATATCAAAACGAGCCCGTAATTGGAGCAGGTGATATCAGTCTCAACGGCCGCTGGACGCCAGCAGCTATCCTCTGCAGCGCCCGGGTGATTACATACGCAGTTCCTGGCGTGTATTATCGGTAAGAATAACGCGGTGCTTTTTGCTAATCGTTTAGATTATTTCGGAATCTTCCTATTTCTTAAACTAAATAGACGATTTGTGTATCTTTTGCCCTAGATCTAGAATCTTATCGATTGAATTGTAAATTACGAAGTTGGTACAGTAATTGGCCATTGAAACGCTGTTACGTTGCTATAGGCAGCTTTCAAGATTTTTTCGGGTAAGGATGACCCTATAAATTCTATTATATGTTATAACTTTGATATTCCAAATGTGATACATGAAGCGGGGTTTTCCCCTCTCTAAAATATCGTAAATTGTGTCCTTTCATTTAGAAACCTATCAAGAACATTTTAAAGTAGAAAAGTGACGCTACTGATTGAAATATATATGGGCGATAGCTACCAGGCTTTACGAGCAACTGGCCCTTACGGCGTCAAGTAAACCTGGTCGCCAGATAAGACTAAAACAACTACAATTAGCATGTAAGTTCTACCTGTGTATCGACCAATGGAAATTTCTTCATTTATAATAAATAGGCTTAAGATAAAAACGCATATAAATACAATAAGACATACTAGTGTCTTTAGTTTAAATCTGGTCCTGCATATAAAAACGAGCCTTTTGGATAGATTTTTGAGAAGTCTTACAATCTTGACAAATCATGTTTTTTAAGGGGAAAGTTGTTCCGTATAGACACTGAATGGAGGTATCTTTAAGTAGATATACTCGTCTGCAATACATGGTCGCAATTAAATATTGACTAGTATATCATTGATATTGTATAGAGAGTGACTTAAGGGTCCTGTCCCTTTAAACTTATGGAATTAATGGGCTTAGTTCAATCGATTCACAACTGCTCAAATATATAAATACTAGGTTTGTACCTTGTTTGGCAATTATTATTTTGCTCTAGCGAGTAGGGAAGGAGTTTTCATTTAGGAATTTGTCTTATGAATTAATTGTTTTTATGCTGGTTTGTTATAAATGAGATATTGTTAGTAAAACATTCTTTGTATTGTTGATTTTGTTTATATTTTTACTATTTGTTTTAGACGGAAATTGTGGCTCCTGAAGAAGGCGTCTCTTGTAACGCCGAAACGCGAGTCGGAAAATATTGCTTGCCACCAAATTTTGCTTTTTAATTTTATACGAATGTATTGTATTGAAATTGCTAAAAAAATTGTTATTGATTGTTCAAACGTATGTTTTATTAGTATGTACAATGGCTGTTTTTAACATGATTCCCTATAAAATGAATTAGAGTTCTTTTAATCTTGTTGTTCTTTTATGAATTTACCTTCGCTTGTATTTTGCTAAAATTATGTTTCGATATTCACACAGTATCCGCCGTCTTTAGCCAGGATAGCTTGACTCCAGTGGTGTGGAGAGCACGGGACTCACGTCTGAGCATACCCGTCCCACTCGGGGTGACAAATGCAAAAACAACAGTTGATGGACAGAATGCAGAACAATGTCATACATTCACCCCAGTACAGAGATCTGGGGCTAAATCCATCGTTTTTTTGCTCACCACACCACCCCAATTCAGACATGGCCATATGAAAATCAGCCTTGACCCTGTGCCTCTTGGGAACAGTCCAGCCCGAACTGCCAAGCCATGTCTTCCTTGGGCCGGAATCAAGCATCCTAGGACCGGTTTCTGGCTATCAGCCGTCTTCAGCCAGGATAGCTTGACTCCAGTGGTGTGGAGAGCACGGGACTCACGTCTGAGCATACCCGTGCCACTCGGGGTGAGAAATGCAAAAACAACAGTTGATGGACAGAATGCAGAACAATGTCATACATTCACCCCAGTACAGAGATCTGGGCCTAAATCCATCGTTTTTTTGCTCAACACAACACCCCAATTCAGACATGGCCATATGCAAATCAGCCTTGACCCTGTGCCTCATGGGAACAGTCCAGCCCGAATTGCCAAGCCATATCTTCCTTGGACCGGAATCAAGCATCCTAGGACCGGTTTCTGGCTATCAGCCGTCTTCAGCCAGGATAGCTTGACTCCAGTGGTGTGGAGAGCACGGGACACACGTCTGAGCATACCCGTCCCACTCTGGGTGACAAATGCAAAAACAACAGTTGATGGACAGAATGCAGAACAATGTCATACATTCACCCCAGTACAGAGATCTGGGCCTAAATCCATCGTTTTTTTGCTCACCACACCACCCCAATTCAGACATGGCCAAATGCAAATCAGCCTTGACTCTGTGCCTCATGGGAACAGTCCAGCCAGAACTGCCAAGCCATGTCTTCCTTGGACCGGAATCAAGCATCCTAGGACCGGTTTCTGGCTATCAGCCGTCTTCAGCCAGGATAGCTTGACTCCAGTGGTGTGAAGAGCACGGGACTCACGTCTGAGCATACCCTTCCCACTCGGGGTGACGAATGCAAAAAACACAGTTGATGGACAGAATGCAGAACAATGTCATACATTCACCCCAGTACAGAGATCTGGGCCTAAATCCATCGTTTTTTTGCTCACCACACCACCCCAATTCAGACATGGCCATATGCAAATCAGCCTTGACCCTGTGCCTCATGGGAACAGTCCAGCCCGAACTGCCAAGCCATGTCTTCCTTGGACCGGAATCAAGCATCCTAGGACCGGTTTCTGGCTATCAGCCGTCTTCAGCCAGGATAGCTTGACTCCAGTGGTGTGGAGAGGGAGAGCACGGGACTCACATCTGAGCATACCCGTCCCACTCGGGGTGACAAATGCAAAAACAACAGTTGATGGACAGAATGCAGAACAATGCCATACATTCACCCCAGTTGGCAGGGTATGCGCAGATGTGAGTCCCTTGCTCACTTTGCCTCTGGAGTCAAGCAATCCCGGCTGAAGACGGCTGTAATGCCAGAAACCGGTCCTGGGAAGCTTGATTCCGGTCCAGGGAAGACATGGCTTGGCAGTTCGGGCTGGACTGTTCCCATGAGGCACAGGGTCAGACTGATTTGCATATGGCCATGTCTGAACTGGGGTGGCGGAGTGAGCTAAAGAACGGTGCTGGATTAAACCCAGATCAGTTGACTGGGGGTGAGTGTTTGCATTGTCAACGCTCCAGCCATCATCACCTTTGGTTTTTCTTTGTTTGCCCTAAGTTGGCAGGGTATGCTCAGGCGTGAGTACCTTGCTCACTTTGCCACTGGAGTCAAGCAAGCCCGGCTGAAGACGGCTGTAATGCCAGAAACCGGTCCTGGGAAGCTTGATTCCGGTCCAGGGAAGACATGGCTTGGCAGTTCAGGCTGGACTGTTCCCATGAGGCACAGGGTCAGACTGATTTGCATATGGCCATGTCTGAACTGGGGTGGCGGAGTGAGCTAAAGAACGGTGCTGGATTAAACCCAGATCAGTTGACTGGGGGTGAGTGTTTGCATTGTCAACGCTCCGTCCATCATCACCTTTGGTTTTTCTTTGTTCGCCCTAAGTTGGCAGGGTATGCTCAGACGTGAGTCCCTTGCTCACTTTGCCACTGGAGTCAAGTAAGCCCGGCTGAAGACGGCTGTAATGCCAGAAACCGGTCCTGGGAAGCTTGATTCCGGTCCAGGGAAGATATGGCTTGGCAGTTCGGGCTGGACTGTTCCCATGAGGCACAGGGTCAGACTGATTTGCATATGGCCATGTCTGAACTGAGGTGGCGGAGTGAGCTAAAGAATGGTGCTGGATTAAACCCAGATCAGTTGACTGGGGGTGAATGTTTGCATTGTCAACGCTCCGTCCATCATCACCTTTGGTTTTTCTTTGTTCGCCCTAAGTTGGCAGGGTATGCTCAGACGTGAGTCCCTTGCTCACTTTGCCACTGGAGTCAAGCAAGCCCGGCTGAAGACGGCTGTAATGCCAGAAACCGGTCCTGGGAAGCTTGATTCCGGTCCAGGGAAGACATGGCTTGGCAGTTCGGGCTGGACTGTTCCCATGAGGCACAGGGTCAGACTGATTTGCATATGGCCATGTCTGAACTGGGGTGGCGGAGTGAGCTAAAGAACGGTGCTGAATTAAACCCAGATCAGTTGACTGGGGGTGAGTGTTTGCATTGTCAACGCTCCGTCCATCATCACCTTTGGTTTTTCTTTTTTTTGTGTGAAATAGTGTCATTCAAAAACAACATATGGTTTGGGATGAGACATGCACGATGCAAAGCCTTAGTGTCTTGCACTTGCCAACTTTTAGAACCCCAAGCAGATTTAAGATCAATAGTATCTTTCCACAGTTCATAGCCCCCAACAGCCAACTGGTCAATAAAGGACTTCGAATACTGTAATTTAGTGTGGGTAGGCCTAACCTTGGAAGAGGACTTCTCAGTCAACTTAAAATAAAATGCATCATGGTTTGATTGATCAAAATCAGTAAAATAGGAAAACTTTTTCGAAAATGTTTTCAAGCTGCCTTCTACTGGTGCAATACAGTGCTCTCACTGTGTGTAGTTAACCACATTTCTAAATGAATATGTCTTATGCAGAAAGTGATTGCCAAAATGCTTGTAGCATTACAAATCACCATAATTCGCAGATACTAAATATAAATCTTCAGCATCAAAAGCAGCATAGTATTTCAAATCAGAAAATAAAGCCTCAGCGGCTTTCACGTCCCAATTATCAGAGCGAATATTTTGTTTAACTACATCCCCCATAGAAACACGGAGTACATTGGGACAATTATTAACCTCAGTGGGCCCATGTATCTGGAACTTTACACCATCCCATACAATCCCATCTAAAACGGGCCAAGCAGTTATATTCACAAATGTCTGGTCCCTCTTCATGCTGTGCGAAGAGGAGTGGGGAGCCAAAGCTCTATCAATCATTCTAATATAAGTTCTTTCTTGAACGTAGTGTCCATTGATAAAATGGAAAGAATACACCACAAATCCTATGGACATGAATAAAAAAATTGCAATCAGCACCAGTCAACTGTAAGTCCAAGGAGGAAACAAAAAATGTTTTTTAAACCAGGTAGCAAAAATCAAAACTTTTGACGGGGACTTAGATGTGGAAGAGCCAGTGTCAAATGAAAAACGGGATTGAGTAGCCACACGGGTCTCCAAATCAGGCATAGACAAGTCAGTGGGGTAAGTATATTCAGTGTCATCAAGAGGATCACCAGCAGGTAGATTCAATAAAGGATTCGTAAGTGGACTCATTCCAATGGCAACATCAGGCCCAATGACAGGATCCGGGGCCAAAACAGAGTGTCGCACCATTGCCGGACACGAAACTGCAGGAGTCACACTATAAAGAATCGGCCACCCTGTGTGGTTTGACATTGTCAATGGAAATGTACCTGTTCCGCTTTCGCCCAGGAAGAGGAGGTAAAATGACTGTTCTTGTACCCTGCAAACCAAGCATGGCAATTGGAGCTTGATAGGAAGGACCAAATTCTTTCTTGTTGTCGATCGTCTCTCGGACCAGTTCTCCAACTTCGGGTAGTCAGCCGACTACCGGAATCTGCAACACAGCTTCAGACGTGGAGGGCAAGTGTTCCTTTGCAAGACTGTCTCTGGTCTTTTGTAGGTTCTGCAAAACATTAGAATGTTCATCTACATCAAAGGATGCGGCTCCTGCCGCCATGTCTAGACCATAAAGGTCCGGAATAAACATATTGATGCCAAAGAACATTTCATATGGGGTCCGCCCACCCAGAGACCTTCTAGGGAGATTATTTAGTACACGTTGAACGCTATTGAGATGGGTGAGCCAATCTCTGCCACCAACTAAAACTTTCGCTGTCAAGGATTGCTTTATGTCACGGTTCATCCGCTCCACAACATTATTACCCTCAGGCCGGTATGGAGACGAAAATTTGACCAAGACCCCCAATGAAGCCATGGCATCCTTGTTTTATGTTTTATTGTGCGACCCTTGGAGTCACGATAATCATTTTGAGTCCAAAAGGGCAGATTGTCATTGTAAGACTGAACACAGTAGTAAGAGTTACTCACTATAAGAGTAGTCGCACTGGAATAGGCGTACTCCAATGCAAGCATCAGAGCCGAAGCTCCGCCAACTGGGCGGTACAGTCCCCTGTTGTCTGTGTATGCACGACATCGGACTTGAATTCACCATCCACCATAGTACCAACCACAATTGTGCAGGCCGAAGAATACGCGTGTTTTGAACCAGTAGCTACTTTTGCACTTCCATCAGTGTAAATGATACAGCGGAAATCCTCAAGTGGGCCCATAGTCAGAGGAGCAGGATGAACAAATTCATATTGCAAGTACTCTTGAGTCTGCAGAGAGGACTCAAAAATGAACGGGACATCCGGAAATGTCAAAGACGTAGCCCATTGTATCCACTGAGGGTGTAAAGCTTTGGAATTTGGTCCATTGGCTTTCGTCACTGCCTCCAAGGCAGGATACGGAATAACAACCAAAATGTGCCTTCCCTGCAACAGTACACGTTCCTTAAGAATCGCTATTTTCACTGCTGCACTGCTGTCAAAACTTTTTCCACAGTGGAAAACCAGAACTCAGCCGAAGTGTACAAGTGTGACTTGTAAGCGATAGGGACTGTGTTACCCTCATTAAAAGTGAGGTACGTGAAACCCACCGTCCCTGGCACGATTCTTATCACCAGGTTGGTGTGGTTATCATGAGTCGACAAGAACTTAGATTCAAGAAGATCAGCCTGCAAAGATTGCAAGATGGCTGAATGTTCTGGCAGCCAGCACGATTTGGAAAAGGTAGGTTGTATCAACGCATAAAGCGACTTGATACACTGGGCATATTCCGGAATGTAGGTACGACCGAAATTCAAAAGGCCCAGTAAAGATTGTAGCTTTTTCAGTGTTGTGGGAGCTCCCAAATTGCGCATTTCTCCAGGAAGTGAGGACCTTTATTATTGAGCTGATAGCCCAGGAGCAACACTGTGTACTCAGCAATGTGCAATTTCGCAAAGTTAAATTTATAGCCTTTGTCCGCAAAACGGCAAATTATGCAGTCAACACGGCACAGATGCGGCCATATTTCGACATCTGTGAGATAAATGTCTTTCACATACGAACATGCATCTGCGTCGAGCCTCTCGAGGAGAGAGACAATGCGGGCGGCAAAAACGCCTGGACTAGTCTTGTAGCCCATAGCTGTTTGCCACCATTTGTAAAAGCCGTCCATTGACTACTAAGAGGGGACAGAGTGTGGGCAAAAAAAATTGGATATGTCAAGTGTGGTTTTAAACCTTTAACGCATGAGACTATCCACAAGATCAGAGCTGTGAGTATTCTGCACTGCACTCATACCACAATGTGAGTTTAAGTGGCGGTAATCCATACCAAACTGTACGAGCCATCTGGCTTGGTCACAGTAAAAAGTGGGTTATTCATCGGAGACACAGACGTTTCAATTACACCTTGATATTCCAATTGTTCAAGGATTTCTGCAATGGCACGTCGCTTTGGGTATTGAGGTTGAGGCTGTGGCATCGTCCTCAAGGGAATCTCATGTCGAGAGGAAAATTTGTCAATTCCACAATGAGTACAGTACAACGCAGGCGCAAGCGCCTTAGCCCAATCTTCTGCAAACTGCAGAGCCTGCTCCTTTGGCACTGTGCGCGCGAAAGCGGGGAGGATCACCTCCTCCCCTTGCGGAGCAGCTAAGACAAAGGATGGGGGCCAATTGACCTCTGCCAGCAAAATATCATAGTTAGTTGTTAGATTTAAAAAAAAACCTTTTATGGTACGTTCTATGGCACCTTCAATTACAAGGACTATTTCATAAGTCTGTCAGGGGAGCCACTCTAGTGTCAGCTGTCTCAACCACAACAAAGGTGTCAGTCGCTGTCACCTTCAGCAGTGTACGCAGCGCCTCTCGAACTATGGAAATCTCCGCTGCGCTGTCCAGCAGCTTTAGCGCCCATGTCAGATTCCGAATCTGCGTTCTCACTATCTGTGGCATATCTTTCTGTCACTGCAGCAACTTTCTTCTTCTGAGACTGGGGCCTTGGACGCGACGTCTCGTCCTGCTTGCCTTTTCCGTCAGCCTTACGAGGCTGCTCACAGCTCTGTTGGGCACCTTGACCTCTGCCGCCACCTCCTCCACCGGTGGCTGTTACCGATGTTTCCTGCATAGAGCGAGGAGAACGTTGTTCAGTAACCTGAAATCAGGTGACTTAATTGTACTGCGGTCGTGGAACTCATATGTACGCTCAGCAGGGGCAGGTGTAGGTGAAGCGGGACGGGACCCCTGTTTCTGTTGCTGTTTCCTCTGTTTTTTGTTCTTACTCCAATTTTGTTTCTGAATTTTTGGGCAGTCATCTTTATCAGATGACGCTTGTTGAGTTTGCTGCTGTTTTTCTTTCTTAGCGAAAGGCTTAACACACAAACTATTACAGCCAACGGTCTTATAAGCCTCCTTAATAATTTTTGGTAACTGACAAGGTTTGTCAGCGTCAGGGACATCGCGCAGAGCATTGGAGACCTGGAAACTTACTGCATCCCCATGACATTAGCAAGTACAAGATCGCGTACCATGTCAAACGCACCCATGAGTCGCATTCCCAACTCCACAGCCGCCTCTGGTCCGTGTTCATCCTGAACACGCTTGATCATAGATGGCAGTACAGTCATTGACGGGGTGCCAAAGCACCTCATATAGACTGCCGCAAAAATCACACCCCAAGTTGTTCATTCATTTACGTCTGGCACTAAGTCTTTCTGCAAACTAACCGTAAGGATCCTGTGTTTCTCCACAGGACTAGTATTCGGGAATACTGCTTCCAGTTGGTCGAATTTCTGGGCAAGCCAAAAAGGCATCTCCTCTTTATCCTGGGGGCGCTGGCACATGACCGCATTAACCATGAAGGGACTAAGCTTCAGCCTGCCACCGCCAACTGGATGCACCGCACTACCCAGGAGGTTGCGTGAAATGTAATGAACCAGACCCCTAATAACTGACACTGCAGAATCATAAAGGGGTCTTAGTTGTGGAGCTGTTAACTGCCCCGCCCATGGATGCTGGGTGTAAGCAGCTAAAACAGGCCAAGTAGCGCCTGGGATCGACAACGGCCCTTGTCTGACCACTGTAATAATGTGTGGGAGGGCGCCATTAAACCAAATGGCATGCTGCCAAGCAGTAATTGGAATTTCCACTGTCCGATCTGGACCGTAAGCTGCAGGCGCATCAGCAGGGATGTAAGCGTGTAATACACCAGTATTAGCATCTACCACGGGAAAGGTAACCCATGAGTAATATAACTCAAACGGGTATGCTACGTCAGCTGAGACTACAAAAACCACTGCCTGTCCCTATAATGAAACAAGGTATTCCTGCAAGTGATTCCATACAGCAACACGACTGTGTGCTGAGATATCAACCGCAGCCATATCGACACAGTAATAGAAAAGTACAATGCAATACAATAAGGCACAACTGGGTAGTAATTCAAATAGAAAACCGTTTTATATTATCAAGCTTGAAGTAACCTATGTAACTAAAGGTCACTATTGTCAACCGGAAACAATAGTGAGGGGGTCATAGACTGATATAAGCACTACTTAAGTGTCTCACAGTAAGACCACACTCGTTGGCGGTGCCATGTTGCAAGGATTTCTGCTCATACACAGAACTGTGCACAGAGACCTAGGACATTAGTGAATTGTGGTGTACCAGAAACTCACCTCAAAACCTAGAAAACCCCAACCAGCTAGCATCAGTGTCCCATTAGCTCTTCGTCCTATAGCAAAGTAACCAATGATTAGACAACCTAGAACATGCGACTTAGGACCATCTCAGGAATGGTAGGAAGTGATAACACTCTTTTGTTATACTCTCATACCAGTCAACAACAGGAGTAAAAAAGAGACACGGTAAGGTTAAAATATTTATTTTAACGACGTGATCTCATGCGCAGTATTTTAGTCAACATAAGCAGACAAATGATTAAAAATAATATGGTCAGCATGTTTACAACTCCATAAAATACAAAAGGAGGAATCATATTACAATGATGGTGCAAACAGCTGATATAGTGCCTAGTTTTAACACCCTCCCTAAATAGGAACGATGTATTATAAACTATAAAAGGTCTCTTGAGCTTGTTTTTGGGGACCCCATTTCCTTTCCGCTCAGTAAGTGTAAATTACATCTGGATCAGCAAGGCTCTCTGCATCCCTGGAATCTTCCAAGTGTGTGAAATAATGGCAAGTGTTCTATGATAAAGGCACCAGAATCTTGCTGGCTCGCAGCTGCCAAAATGTTGTGTCTAGAATGTGTTACACGGACATGCCGATAAACAGGCTCACATGTTATGATAACCTTGACGGCTCAGCACTCACTGTACAGACTGGGGGCATGATGTATGTCTAGAGATGTCAAAAAACAAACCCTTTCTCATATATAGACCTTCGTGAAAGCTAACTTGCAAAAACAACTAAGCAGTGTCGTGTGCAAAAAGCAGCAAAAGGTAAAATGGCGTTTAAACTTTTAATGAGCCATGCTAACATAACATGCATGCAAAAAAGAGGCCCTAAACCATACTACAGTATTGCCAATCCACACAGGATTGCTTTGGAGGATATGGCTGAATTCTGAATAGGGAAGTAGAATGCTTGGTCTGTTATGTTATGTGAATTTGTAGAGCATGATTTCTCACCCTTGTGTGTATCCAGGCACAAAGTAGGGCAGGCCTGAGGTGGGTGAGTAGGAGATTATGCCTGTTTTGTTTGGGATAGCCATGTCTTGGGGTTCCCTCGGAAGTCCATTCAGGAGGGGGCGGTTCTGAAGTGTTACGAGAGGTCATTCCAGGTCTTCGCTGGGAGGTATGAGAAGGAGCATCCTCCTTTTCCGGTCCTCCCGATGCGAGGGAGGTGTGCTCTTACCTTGGACAGAGATTAAATGTGTCTGGTGGGTTGATAGAAGATGAGGCAGAGGTTGAGGTAAGTTGGACCGGTGTTGTGGAGACCTATGTAGGTGTAGATGAGTAGTATTTTTCCAGAGCTGCTGACTCAGGAGCCCGGGGCTCGTGGTTTGATTCTCTGTGTCAGCACAACATCCTGTGATTCTGAGCAAATCACTTCTCCTCGTGCCAATGGACAGCGCCTGGATTTCCTCATGGGTGATAAGCTGCGCTTTATTAATCTACAAACTTTAACGCTGATGATGTACGGAAGGGACGTCTTCTGGTCTGGTTCCAAGTTAGGACCTGTTACCAATCCTTTCACTGCTGAAAACCGTGGGTCCAAGTTAGAGGGAAAAGGTGGGGGTCCTGTAAATATTTGTGTCTGCTGCGTAACCGGGAAAGGAAATAATACATGACCAGAGTTATCTATTAAGCCCTCCATTACATATAGGAGGGGAAAGGGACGAACTCACACACAGTTATCATATGGAGCCCCATAATGAGGGTATCTGGCTCAGACACAAATGTGGAAATTGCAATGCCTTCCGATTCATATCGAATATAGTGAAGATTTATATAGAATACAGAGATGTGTCATACTTCAAATGGGCATAAAAGGAAGGTTGGCCAATTGTTTAACCGGGCTTCTGATTTCTGTATTTATCTTTTACAATGTCTATGTCCACTGATGTATGTGAAAGACACACAGAGGATGGACGGAATGCAGAGCAAATCAAACATTCTCCCTAAGTCAATAGATCTGGGTTAAATCCATTGTTCTTTTGTTCACCATGCCATCCCAGTTTAGACCCAGCCATGTGCAAATCTGTCTTGACCCTGTGCCTCATGGGAACAGTCCCGACCAAACTGCTAAGACAAGTCCTCCCTGGTTAGGAAACAAGCATCCTAGGACCAGTTTCAGAGCATCACCCCTCATCAACCAGGCTAGCTTGAATCCAGTGGCACAGTGAGCCCGACAGCCACATCTGGTCACAAGCATCTGTGACCTCATCCCTCATCAGCCAGGGTAGCTGATTTACATATGTCCAGGTCTGTATGAATTAAAATTAATTATAGTATTGGAAAGAAGACAAAGACCCCTGCGAGTGCTTTCTTGAATACTAAATGTGAGAGGGAAGGAGCACACATATATATATATATATTCACTGAAAAAACCATAGGTTATAGACCATATATAGTTAGGAATTAGCATTTAAAAAACCTTATTTTACTCACACAAAACCATTGAAATTCCATATATAGTTAGTTGTACTAACTATATATCGCGCACCCGCAATCCACTGCTGATAATGTCACATATTACATCATTCATGACATGGTCAGTGACATCACTGATGACATCACTGATGACATCTCAAATGACATCACTGATGCCACATATGCCATACCCTCCTTGAACACAGAACTGCCAATATTCACCAATGCACTGTCTACACTTAAACCTTGCGATTTATGGATTGTCACCGCATATGCCAAGCAAACAGGAAACTGCTTACGGCGAACATATAAGTCTTTTACAAGCAAAAATCTAGCAGAACAACGACCAATTAGCTGTACTTCCTCAATGCCATCAAATTTAATTTTTAAAAATTCAATTCCATCTCTATTTCTGTATTTTACAAAATCAACAACATTACCCATTGATCCATTTACCAGACCTCTTTCAACATGTAAATTCCTTCTTAAAATTATACGGCAGTTCAAGCACACATTCAGAGTCTTTTCAAAACCTTCAGTTTTAGATATACTCTTCTCTAATGAATCCAATTTTGTTTTCAGATTCTCAGACAAAATAATTGTTGATCCCATATGCTCTACTCTGTCAATAGCTTCCAGTTTCACAATCTCTTGCTTTTCTAAATGCAACATTTTGTTGTTGAATTTGGCACATTCTGCAAGAGTTGGCATCAAACATATTCCAGATTTCTTCTCAGTAATTTTCTGAAAAATATTCTCAGGCACAACATCTTGTTCTGGATATAAATTTGACAGTAATCGTGCATGTAAAGCTTCTTTCCCATGCTCGGTCACTTTTCCAATTCTAACATCTTGTAGAATAGTCTTGTAAACTTCATCCTTCGCCTGACGCATATTTTCATGCAGTTCAGCATAATTGAAGTTTAACCATATATTGACGTTGCCAATGCTGCCTAGGCACTTCCTGGTATCTTCATGCGTGAGCATTTTGAACACAGGTTGCCCTTTCACTGGTGTCAGCTGCAGAAGATCTCCGAAAACAATGATGTGTTTGCCACCAAATAACACATCATACTCTGTTTTGAGAACTTCTTGCATTCTCAAATGCACAAAGGCAAGCATGACATTGGAAACCATGCTTACTTCGTCAATGATAAGAAGTTTCATTTTCCTCAAGATTCTTGAAACTTCAAAACAAGCATCTCCAGATAGCTTGTGATATTGTAATTTGTTGTCATGCTCCACTGGCAGCATCAGTAAACGATGTAAAGTAATCCCTTTAATGTTATGTGCTGCCAGTCCAGTTGGAGCGGTGACAACACAAGACAGCGATGACTCTGTCCTTTCCTGCAAATAACATGAAATTGCTTTAATAAGGAAACTTTTTCCAGTTCCCGCTTCTCCACTCACGTACAGTCGGACAGGCTTCAACGACGTACATGAGCACTCTTTCTTGTCATGACTTAATCCATGATCAATTTGCATGGTAACTTCGTCATATATTTTCCTCTGCTCAACGTTGAGTTGTCTTTCCAACTCTTCTAAGTTAACCGCATCCTCCTGAGCATGTGCCATGGCTCTTTCCACTTCATTCATAGCAGTGGCAGCTTCATTTTCGATAACAGGTCCTCCTAGTGGATCCTGACTCAATGAAGCAGAACTCTGACTGTCCTGAGAACTGTCTCTGGCAATCTCGGCTGCAATCATTGCTTCCTGCTCAATTTCCGCATTCAACATTTCTACATATTTGGGAAAAGCAGGACATTCTATGGTCTCCTTGGCGGCATTGAAAGAGTCTTCGTAACAGAGAAAATCTCCAAGCAGTTCCTCTTCTGCACGCCAAGGCTTGAAAAGTTGCAAAAGTGCTAAATAGATAGAAAAACTCCTTTTTTTCAGGAGATTCGCCACTCAATTTTCGATGGTTTACCAAGTGGCATTTTCTTTGCTTGACCAGACATCCCTCACTTCCTATTACAGCATACACTCCTTTCTCAGTATCTTCTTTGATGTTCCTCTTGAATATGTAATTTTGAAGAACCTCATACAGACAAACATTCTCGAGGTGAATGCTTCGATTTGGATAATATGTATCCAACATGTTGGTCTTCAAAATGTCGGTACTGTTTGGCTCCTTTTCCGCCAAATACTCAATTTCCCGCACAGGTTTGAGAACTCGATTACGCGTTGCAGCAAGACCAAGACTCGCCCAAACGATACTCCTGGACTTGGCATAGAGACTTGCTGAAGACAACCGGTCAGAACATTCGTACGCTCCAATTTCTCGATGCGACAACATCTTCAGACTGAAACTGTACAACTTCTTGCTGAGGCTCTTTTCATGGGAAATGTCCTCCCACATATCCTTCAATTCTGTCTTCTCTTTTTTGGTGATGTAAGATGTCACATACCGAGCCACAGCCATACAGTTATCAGCCACAAACTGTATATCCATGTTAGCATTCCATATGGACAAAATCACCGGGTTGTAGTCGTTGATGTACTTGGACTCTTCGTTCCTCTTCAAATTGTATGTGTTTTTAGGTGATTTCTTCATCACATTATGTCGCAGCGAAGACATCAAACTGTTTACTCTTCCTTTAGAAATCACCGGTCGTGGAAAGCCGAAACGACATTTGGTGTAGAACTTGTCCTTGTTTCGGAATTTACGACGACAGTACTTTCCACATCGATGGCTTTGGAAACGCAGAACTTTTTCTCCTAGGCTTTTCTTCTCCTTTGCGTTTGGAACAGCACACGTAGAATACTGTTGTATAAAACTCATTACTGAGTCTTCTGGATCCGTTCCAAATTTAGGTGCATCCTTGATCCACAGCAACATATGTATATGAGGAGCACCTCTTGCTTGGTACTCCTTTCTCCAGAAGAAATCCAACACCTCTCCAAGAGGTGGATTCTTCTTATTCATGATGAAAGACATCATAGCTTCAAATCTATGATTGAAGTACCTACATACATTGACTGGATCCAAAGAGCACAGTTCTCCGGGTGTCTTGAATTCGATGTTTTCTACGTTAGCATTTGCCTCTCGTAGAAATTCAAGTAAGTCTTCCCAGCCATATTCGGCACAGCTCAGAGTGAGGAACCATGTGGGAGTTCCTAAGTTCCTCAGCATACATTTTAAATCACCATGACGACGGTACCAGTACTCATTAGTACCACGCTGACACGCCATGAGATTAATCAGGTGAGAATCCAAAATACTGTCTTGGACATTGACTTTATCCATAAAGTCACTTGCCGAGATGTTTTGCATGTGTATACCACTTTTCAAGATGTGGTTCACTGCATATGACAGTCCAGACAGATCGCTTTCAAACAGGAGATGAAACAAATAAGGAATGCATTGTCGAAACCTAGCATCTCCTGCATACAATCGCAAAGTCCGGTATTCAGAAGCAGCAATTTGATGAGGTCGCTCATCATATCTTCCTCCCTGACCTGTTGGAAAAAGCTGTGGGAAACACCGAGCTTCCAAACTTTCCTCCCAAACACTAATGGGACTCCCTTTGGCTTGTTTCATTTGAAACAACTCAATAGCATTCCCCATGACTTCCTTGGAATGCAAAGGATGAACACTATAATGTTCATATATTTCTTCACTAGTAGAGGGTTCTACTTTCTCAATTTGACCAGCACACAAATCGCTATCCTCTTCCTCACTTACTTCCTCTTCTGCAACATATACATTCTTATAGTATTTATTATTTTTTTTCAAATACAATGTTGCCTTTTTAACTTTCCTAACATCCACTAAATCTTGCCATATTTTCTTATTCTTTGTCGGAACCCCATTAACTAAGATAACCAGAGGTTTCTCTTCCACTTTTTCTACTCCAATTGTGTTAATGTTTTTCTTCAAATCTAGAGGCAAATAAACAACTCTTCCCTTTAATCCTCTCTGTAAATCTGATGGAGGCAATTTCCCTGTCTTTGGCTCCATTCTTACAATAGCCTGAAAGGGATGGATACTTTGAATCAAAATAGATTCATAAGTATTTAAATCCTTCAATTCAGAAGGAATCTCAACCAATTCCAGATTATTATGAACTGCTCTAGCAGGCATCTGGTTTTGATTTAATTTGCAACAACAATAAGTACACACACGTTGATCCAATCCCAAATCAAAACAATTTTCTGCCATCAAGTATGTTGCGAAATCCTTCCATTCACTATTATTTTCCCTTTCACTTTTTGCATATAAATCCACTAACTTAGTCTGATTCTTATAATAAGTGCGTCGACAACACACACAAGTGAAATTTGGCCTCTCACTTGATTTGACCTGAAACGTCGCAATTTCCCTCTGGAAATTATCTGTACTGGAAACCTGTACACTATCTTCCACATTACCCGCTTCTTCTTGGTCAATTTCAACATTCTCCTCTTTACTTCCAAAGTAACAAAACTCAATTTCTTCACATATATTCTTCAAATCTATTTCAGAACCATGCAAAAGAGCAGCGCATAATTGTTTAAGCATAATTGCTGGACTCTTAGCATAATACAACATTCTAACTAATTTCCTCACTTTATTATGATGCACTGCTAGCATCCTGAAATGATGAAAAACACTCTGGCATACTCTCCTGGAAAGACAAGCCAGTGAATGACCATGCAAACCTGTCACTTCTCTCACTCTGTCATATGTCACCTTTTGTTTTTTGGAAAAAAAGCTTTTTGAAAAGAATTCGCAAATTACCACCAACTAGAAGTTGGTGGTAATTTGCAAATCCTTAATGGCATTTTTTGCATATTTTTTGTTTGATACATTGCATTTAAGAAATCACAAAATTTGCAAATCCTTCAGTGCAATCGCAAAATAAAGAATAGCAAATTTTGCTATTCCTTATTTTGCATCAAACTTGTTTGATACATACCATTTGTCTAATTAGCATTCGCAAAGGCCGAAATTCACAGAACTTCGGCCTTTGCAAATGCTAATTAGCTTCATACATATGGCCCCAAGTGAGGCCTGTCTTGCAACATGGTGCATCTTTTGCATCACTGCTGCATCAGTTTCATGTGGCACGGTGTTTTTTACACCATGACACATCTGCCTAAATGCATCAATTTGTAATTTTGTCGCCTCATAGCAAATCTTTTGCACCGCCGCTGCATCACAAAAGTGACGCACAGTGGCGCAAAAGAGGCATACACCTATCATAAATCTGTCCCTAGCATTTTAAATGATTAATTCAGGATGACGATAAGGTGTGCCCTATCCAGAGGTTTGTTTAAGGTGAGGCCTACTCAGGATTGCAGATGAAAGTTACGCTTGATGAAGAATACAGAGGAGATAATACATGTAAAGCTCTACCAATGAAGTAAGTGATGTCCACTTCATTGCGCCAGTCATCATAAATGTATCCCTAAGCTTCTTATCTTGTTACAGATGAACCGCCATATGTATCATCAAACTATTTTGCATTTCCTAAATAGCGAATTTTAAGGAATAAATAGCGATTCTTTACCATTCCTAATTTGCGATGAGCAAATTGCTAATTGCAAATTACCCATTCATTTCCATGGGCCAGGAGGCCCATAGGAATGAAGGTGCAATTTGCGATTAGCAATTAGCTCATCGCAAATTAGGAATTTTTCCAAAGGTGCAGGGGTGTCTCAAGAACACCCTGCTGCACCCCTGAAAAAGAAATTTGGGGGCATATGGCGCACATAAATTTTAACAACATTCCTTTACCTCAAAAACGATTTTCAAGTCATAATTTGAAAACACTGCCCACGGGGAAATGACTTAAAATGTCCTTAAGACACATGAAAGTGTTTTTTTAAAGCCTTTGCAAGTTTTTGGGTCACTTTTAACATGGCTATGTAACTCAAACAGTCAAAATCTAAATTTACCATGCACAGGTGGGACCATATTTACAAGGAATGTGCCCCACGGGGAAAGGTCTTTTAATGTAATATGGGAAAAATGACATCAGAGACACTGAAATGCCTTATAAAGAAGCATACACCATTATATCCTTGTCATAAATTTACAAACCATTCCTTTTCCCCAAAAACGATTTTCAAATCATAATTTAAAAACACTGCACATGGGGAAATGACTTAAAATGTCCTTAAGACACATGAAAGCGTTTTTTGATTGCCTTTCCAGCATGGTTGGGTCACTTTTAACATGGCTATGTAACACAAACATTCAAAATCTAAATTTGCCATGCACAGGTGGGAGCATATTTACAAGGAATGTGCCCCACGGAGAAAGGTCTTTTAATGTAATATGGGAAAAATGACATCAGAGACACTGAAATGCTTTATAAAGAAGCATACACCATTATGTCCTTGTCATAAATTTAAAAACCATTCCTTTTCCCCAAAAACGATTTTCAAATCATAATTTCAAAACACTGCACATGGAGAAATGACTTAAAATGTCCTTAAGACACATAAAAGCGTTTTTTGATTGCCTTTGCAGCATGTTTGTGTCACTTTTAACATGGCTATGTAACGCAAACATTCAAAATCTAAATTTGCCATGCACAGATGGGAGCATATTTACAAGCAATTTGCTCCACAGAGAAAGGTCTTACATTAAAATGGGAAAAATAACATCAGAGACACTCAATTGCCTTATAATGAAGCATACACCATTATGTCCTTGTCATAAATATTATAACCATTCATTTTCCTCAAAAACGATTTTCAAGTCATAATTTGAAAAGACTCCACAGCTCCTATGCACAATAACACCCTGTCAGTACTAATACTTCACATTTTCTCCAATTACATTTTCTCAAAGAAACAAAATCTATTTGTAAAACACTTGAGACAAACCAACATTTGAAGAACACAACTTTCTTCATAATTTTCTCCTTAAAGCACACTATTCTCTATCTAAATTAAAGAAATCTTTTCTCACCTTAGCAAATACTTTGAGTTTCAAAACAGTCTCAGAAACACACCAATTTGTCTTCAGCAGAGCAAAAGGTATGCACTCCAGAGTCTGCAGCTATCAAAAGCACAGAAATGCTGTATTTCTTCACACATATCTCTCATGTCACCCAATCAAAACTCTTCCCTCACTTTTTTTCAAATGAAAATCCTTCCCCCCTCTGCCCTTTCTGCCTTTTCTGCATGGCAACCACGTCTTGGAAGACCTCTGGTGTTTGCAAGTTCACACAACAATGTTGCAATTGAACTCTGAACTCTCAGTGCACCTCATATCCAGTGCATTCTTTCATTTAATGATTTTTTCTTGACCACTCAAAATACGTCTTTCAAACAACTCATCCATGCACCCTAACTTTCTGTTTTCAGCAATCAAAATCCACCAATCACTGTTACTGCTTCATTAACACAGAAACTCCACAGTTTTTTTCATTTTAAACTCTTATTTTTTCAACTGCCATTTCATTGCCACACTTCATCTGACTGCAGGAGAACCTTCTCTCGCCATGTTTTCTGTCTGGATTGTTGGACATAGTTACATCTATTGGGCTCAGAGGTATGCTGAGAACAGGAATTTACCTAACCTCAATTTACAAGATGTGGAAATTAAGTGGTTTGGCCACAGAGGATTAAAATGTCACCAATTGATACCATTGGTGAAAACCTTTATGCATTTGCCAAAACCTGACCTGTTAATTGTGCACTGTGGAGGTAATGATTTGGGCACTTTGACTGGGGTAGGTCTGGAAATGCTTTTAAAGGACACCTTTGAGCAATTGATGGCACTTTTTCCTCAGACTGCCTTGGTATATTCAAATATATGCCAAAGACAGAAATGGAGGTGGTCAAACCAATTTTGTCCACAAATTGAGAAGTCGAGGAAGCATGTAAACAAATCTGTTTCAGCTTACATGAGAGACCATGGAATGGGCTCCCTGTACAACAATAACTTGCGTTACTACATGCAAGATATCTACAGAGGAGATGGAGTTCACTTCTCAGATGAGGGCAACAGAATTTTCATTCTGAATTTAAGACTGTGCATTGGTACCTACTTATAGGTACCTAAATGTACCATAAACCCAAAAGCTCTTCTCAGAGCTACCCTACATCTGATCACTCACAATTATTATTTTACTCTAACATTTTTCACTAATTTTCAACAAAGTACGCTCCCTGGGGCGCTACCCGGTACGCGAACCGGGAGCTAACCTCGGTAAAAAAATGTTTAATTTTTTTTTTGTTCGCACATATGGGCCTCCTCAGCCACCCTCAGAAAACCTAGGGGGTCAAGATAAGTCTACCGTGCCCCCTTCTACCCATTCTGAACATTATTTGCCCTCCATCTTGTATCTTAATTCGACCGAAACACAAAATGGTGGACTCCCGTAACGCTTAAGGTTCGCGAACCGGGGCGCTCGCCAGTTCGCGTACCGGGTCGCTCCCTGGGAAGCGCACCATCAAAAAAGGTGGGAAAGTAGTTTACAGAAAAGCGACTGGAGACAATTTCACCAAATATAGATTACCTCATACTACATACCAATGCCTACCATTTTCACAAATTTGATTGAAATTCCATTTAACCATTTAGCCTGTAGACCTCTCTAAATACCCTGAGGTAAATTACTTCACAAAACACATCTGAAGTGTTGGAATTGACAACCAATTAAAATGTTACTTTCATTTTCTACTTTTTTTACCTGACATTTGATTGGCTATGTACCTGAATATATATAAAGGAAGAGAGAGAAACACAGCCATTTTGACTACTACTTCCTGAACTACATTGCAAGATCATTTTCACTCACAACTTAAACTTCTTTTTAGAAGGTGAGATATTATTTTATAAATTTGAAAACATTTTCAGATAGTTATATACTATCCCTCTGTAAGAGTTAGACATTGAGAAAGGCTTCTTTATTATAATTATGGATTGATTTAGGTTTCTGTGGTATAATTATGAATTTACTTAGGCTTCTTCACAGGCACTTTTTAATAGTACTACTTCACGCCTGAAACCATACAGTGCCCATAGATTACTTCTCTGTTATAAACTCACAAGTACCTGTCTGAACTTAAACCCAACAGTGCCCTATCTCTACTGATATATTTATTTTTTATGCAAATTACAGCAATAAAATGGAAGGTGAGCAGAATGTTTCCTTCGAAATTGTTCTGGAGAACAACACAGAAAAAGATATTGAGGACAATGATGACTCAGATTTCATGGATGAATCACGGGACCATGAATTAGTTCAATGTGTAGAATCTGTGGATCATTTACTTCATTATGATGACGGTCAAATGTGGGAACTTATGTTCACTCAACAAGAGGACATATCGGACAGTCAAATGCTAGACGTTCTATTAAATTTTGAAAAACAATCCGAAAAATAAAATTGTATGTAATATTAAAAAATTGTTTGAGTCTTTAATCATTTTTATATGTAATTCATAAACTAGTTAAATGTTAGAAATGTTATTAAATTTTCAAACACAATCACAATAATAAATAATTGCTTAAAAAATAAAAAAAATTAAAAAATAATCAACAAAACCAACAATCAATTAACATACAGTATTTGAAAAGTCTATCATTCTTTTTTCCTTATAGTACGCTGCCCAGAACGCTTCCCGGTTCGCGAACCGGGCGCTACCCACGCAAAAAAACAAAAAAAATTATTTTTTTTGCCCCGCGGGGCCCTTTTAAAGCCTCCACATTAAACCTAGGGGGTCAGGGAGGATCTACTATGCCTCCTTATGGTCATTTCCCCCTTTGTTTTGGCCTCTTCTTGTCTCTCAATCCTACCGAGAGACAAGATGGCGGCCGCTCCGGACTGTTTAGAATGTTGACAGACACCGGAGAGCCAATCAGCTTCGCTACGCGAAGTTCCGTTACACGTAAAGTCCGCGAACCGGAACGCTGCCCGGTCCGCTGTTACAGATATATATCTTTTTTTGAACGTTAATTTCTCAAAATCCACTGAAGCACATATATTGAGACCTAGAAAAGGCACATCGGGCTACCAGTCCCTACAATTTTGCCAAGTTTTGTGGAAATCCATTCAGCCGTTCGGGCTAAAAGTGAGGCCAACCGCCCTATGGAAAACTCATTGTTAAAAACACGTTTTGGGACCCCCCTTTTTTCTGGGCCCCCCCTTGACGAACCCCCCCCAAATTTCCAGGGGCTGCTCAGAAACAAAATGTTCCATTTTCCAGAAAATTTCAGCCAATTCCGTCCACAAACGCCAAAGTTATTAGACATAGAATTTTCAAAAATCCCATAGGGAAAAAATCCTAACTATATATACCTACTGGCGACCGCGTTTCGGGCGGATGCCCTTGATCACAGTCAAATCTTAACCCCTCAAGCTTGAACTTTTAAAGTGCTAGTGCATACCATGTGACAAACATAGACATTGAAAACATACTATCACTACGAATCACTGGCATGGGTTTGGGAGGAGAGAGGAAACACTCAGTGACCACATTGATATTGTGTCTCAAACACCAGTTAATACCTGAATAAATTCATTTAACGTATATTGAAACAAGATTGCTTCTGCATAAATGCTCGAAGAAAATTCTATATAAGGATGATGATAAACTACTAACACATATGAGTATTTAAAAAGCATTATAATAGCAGCCTACAAAATATCTACATACTGACCTCCATAAAGAATTTGAATATGGGACACAGCATATAAACAAAGAATAATGTAGCTAAAAGTGCACACTATACCACTACTGCGTGTTGTTGTGAGCAAATGCTCTAAGTAATACACTGTATGTCTATACAATAGCGATAATATATTGTGTGCAAAAATTCGCTAATAAATACTATACATATTTACAAATAAAACCATCTACCCTATTTACAATCTTGTGGGGACATCTCATAATGATGGCAACCCCAATTTAGTGCTGGAATAAAGGGGACATCTAAACATGATGGCAACCCCTCATTTCCCAAACCAATTTCCTACGTCTAATAGTACATTTTCAAAATTAAGTGAAATGTGTGCCCCACATCTAATAGGTGGAATAAACAAATGAACCAAAATTATTCTCAGACATGGTTCCATTTTTTTTGTACATTTTTTACAACATAATCCAGTCAGGACTAATAGTTGTGAGTTTACTCATAAGTTCAAAGAACGAGAAAAATATTTAAACAGGGTAAATGAAGAAAATGAAAAGGAAATTTTTTTGAAGAAAGGAAGGGGACAAAAAATAATAATATTGAATTTTAAGGTTGCAGGAAATGTCAGTATGATAACATAAAGGCAGACTTCTAATCTAAGCGATGAACACAGGTAGTAAAGGTATCAAATGAATACAGAGATTGGACAATTATATAAACGAGTCAGGATCTTATAAAAAATGATATAGGTCCTCAGTGGTGTTAAGACCATTGGGGACCTTCGTATCTAGCTCTAATATCATTCTGGATTCCAGCTGGCGAAGCATCTTGTCTCTGTCCCCTCCCCGACGGGGTTGGGGTACAGATGTCAGGACAAAGTAGCTTAGACACTCCAGATCGTTGTTGTACACACTCTTGAAGTGTCTTGCCACCGGATAAGAACTGTCGTTGTTTACAATTGCTCGGAGATGCTGCAAAATCCTGACATGCACCGCTAGCCGAGTACTGCCGACGTACCTCAGGCCGCAAGTGCATGTCAGGACGTATACAGCAAAGTCCGTCCTGCAATTGAGATTGCCCCTGATCTGTAATGGTAAAGGACTGAATGGAGTCTTGTAGGTACTGGTGTTTATACCAAACTTACAGGCTCGGCAATTAGAGCATTTAAAAAATCCTCGTCGTTGCGGGAACCAGGGTTTCTGTTTGAGGATTTCAGGAAATGGATTAGTGACATGGTTGCAGAGGGAAGGTCCTCTCCTGAAAGTAATCTTAGGGTTATCAGGGAGTTCAGATGATATAACATTATCAGTTTGGAGAATTGGTCAATTCTTCATAAGGATTGATCTAATTTTCCTATTTTGGCAACTATATGGTGTAATGAATCTCAACAATGATTTTTCAGGGTCATCATTGGTTGTTGAACTCAATCCTTCCTTTTGAAAGAGACAGTCTCTGGATTTTTGATTTACTTTATTGACCGCCCTTTTCAGAGTATCAACATGGTAACTTCTTCTTCTGAACCTACTCAACGCTTCCATGGTACACTTCTCAAATTCCTCTTCACTGCTACATATCCTTTTAAGGCGGAGCAGTTCCCCATAGGGGATATTTTCAATAGTGTGGTGCGGTTGAGCACTACTAGCGTGAAGAGTAGAATTGCCCGCTGTAGCCTTTCTGTGGAGAGTGGTAGCAATCTTGCCTGACTTGTGGTAAACCTTAACGTCTAAAAAACCAACTGATTGGTTGCTGATGTGGTGAGTAAACCTTAGGTTGTAATCATTGGCGTTAAGTTGGTCAATAAAAGCAAGTGCACTCAATTCATCCCCTCTCCAAATTAAAAACACATCGTCAATAAATCTGACCCACATTTGTACATTTTCCATAAAGATGTCATGGTGTGTACCCATGAGGACCTGCCTTTCCCAATATCCCACGTGCAAGCACGCGTAACTAGGGGAAAAGCAGGCCCCCATTGCCAACCCCCTCTCCTGTAAGTAAATGTCTCTGCCAAACATGAAGAAATTGTGGTTGAGGCTCCATGCAGTTAAGGCAACCAGCATTTTGCTGTGGTTATTACACTCTACAGGTCGGGTGCTTAGAAAGAATTCCAAAGCCCTCAATCCAATTTGGTGTTCTATGCTCGTATAGAGAGCCTCAATGTCTAGCGTGATCAGAAGAGAGTCTTCTGTCCAAGTGGCGTTGTTGATTTTGCTCAAGAAATGTCCCGTGTCTTTAATGTACGTGGGCAATTTGACCACCAGCGGCTGTAAGAAGTAGTCTATGTATTGCGCAAGATGTTCACCCATACTGTTGATGGCAGAAATAATTGGCCGTCCAAGTACGGGGACTATTTCCTTATGGACTTTGGGTATCAAATAAAAGCGTGCCATGACTGGTAGTTCAACATGCAGGAATTTAAATTCTTGAGTAGAAACTAAACCCTCCCTTTTATACTGAAGGAGGAGTTTTCTCAGTTTTTCCCTTGCAAGGTCATATTGCTTGACACACGTTTTGGTGTAGCATGCAGAATCTGAGAGTTGGCGAGTGGCCTCCGCAATATACTGTTCTTGCGGCCAAATAACAATATTACCACCCTTGTCAGAGCTGCACACTATATTACGATGGTCATTTTTTAATTTCAACACCAAAGCCCAATATTGGTTTTCTTTCTCTTGCTTGATTCTACCTCGGTGTTTCACCTGATGGTGTAGTTTCTTGAGGTCTGACGTTACCACATCATGGAATGAATCAATTGCATCCTTAGGCATGATGGGCATGAAGTTTGACGATGGTTTGAAAGGACTTGATCCTGCTCCGATTTGTTGGATTTCAGCAGTCCTTAGTTCCTCCTGTGTTGATAAGTCATTACTAGTATCATTCATTTCCTCATCCAACTGACATAGAGTAAGTAAACCTCTGACGTCACTTGCTTGAAGACTGGAAGTCGAGGGTGTTGCTAAGTTGGATTCCATAGGGTTTGGATTCTGTTTAATTTTGAAGAATTTGGACAATTTCAATCAGCGGATAAAGCGGAAAATGTCTATTCTTGTGGCCGTATAGTTGAAGTCTGTAAGTGGACAGTAAGTAAGGCCAAGACTGAGTAACTGTTTTTCCGCTATTGTCAGGGTTGTAGATGAGAGATTGATTATTGTTTTTTCATTTATTGTTTGTTCTTGCGCCAGAATTTTTTCTTTTTGTTGTTGTTTTTTGTGCCTGTTTTTTCGGCGTCGCTTTTTTCTGCGGCGGTTAATTCTGGCCCTTTTTTCTGCTGTTTGTGTAATTGCTTGCGTGGGCGTAGGGTTTGCAATCGGGCATTGACTAAAAAATCAATTTCTTCGCCCAAATTAAGCACCATTGTAGATTCATTCTCTTCATCTCCTGTTGTTGAATTGTCACTGTAATTGCTACTCAAATTAGAATTGGAGTCACTTGTACTGGGTGCTCGCTCTCTGGGAAGTTCGCGTGTGCTGTTATTACCAGAAGTTGCTCCTCCATCTACTGGTAATGGTACTTTGTTTTGGTTTATTTTTAACCTCTTTGCCTCTTCGAATTTGGGCGCGAAAGTGTACATTTTGCCATGTTCATAATCATCTTTGTCGCGCGCAAATTTCCACGCTTTTCGCACCTTGATTTTTTCTTCATGTGCGTTCACCCTTTCTTGGACCTCCTTTCTCATAGATGTAATAAGATCATTAGGTTCGAATTTGAGTAACTCCTCATTAATTGTTTCCAGCTCCTTTAACAAAGAATCACGGTCTATCTCAGCATATTCAATTAGGATAAGTATCAGGTTTCGTGAAGCCTCTAAATTACTCTTCCCCCACTTTTTAAACATTTCAGGATGGGGTCTATCATAATTAGGTGCCAATAAAATTTGTAACCCTCGTGGAACACGTTCCTCTGCAATATACATTGTAAGTGATTTGTGTTCCCACCATTTGGTGACTTCGTTTTTCATAACCTTCTCCAAACGTTTCATGAGAGCCTTAATCTGTGTTTCATCTGAGGGGGGGTGTATTTGCATTGCCCCCAATGTGCCTGCTACATTCGTAGTTCCCCTCTGGGGGATTTTCGGCAGGTTAGAAAAAAGTTTTAGCGAGGCCGCCTCCCGCCCCTTCACTGCGTCTTCTGTCATTTTCAATTTGCAGTTTCTGCTGTTTAGCGCGTATGCTCAGTTATACAATGCGGAGGGTATGATATGACACGCTGCCCCTCCCGCAAAATGCCTGATTCCTCCTCACCGCCAAGGTTGTTCATTCACCACACAGGGAAGCCGCCACGACGATGTCTGCCTACTCGCTCAAAATCGACGGAGCGTTTTCATACAGCGTGCATCCTTCAGCGATCGGCGTTCTCGGCGGGTTGATTCTTTTCCATGTGGGAGTGTCACTCTCGCAAGGCAGGGTCCGTCGTCAAATTTCTATTTCCACAGAAAAACCTCGTCCTGGTTGACGACGGCGGACTACTTCAGAGGAGTGGAATCGTAGCGGAAGCAACCACCTTCCGCGGAATAAATCTTGAAAGCAAGAAAAGCCAAACTGCAGTCCCGGGTCCCCAGGGCAGAAACAGATGACTCCACGAATCCAATCTGAGGCAATAGATTTATTGAGCAGCTGAGCAGAAAGCAAAAACTGACGCGTTTCGGGCGGATGCCCTTGATCACAGTCAAATCTTAACCCCTCAAGCTTGAACTTTTAAAGTGCTAGTGCATACCATGTGACAAACATAGACATTGAAAACATACTATCACTACGAATCACTGGCATGGGTTTGGGATGAGAGAGGAAACACTCAGTGACCACATTGATATTGTGTCTCAAACACCAGTTAATACCTAATATATATATATTCACTGAAAAAACCATAGGTTTCACACCAGTTATAGTTAGCTGGAAATTTTACTCGCATAAAACCATTGAAATTCCCACGTTATAGTTAGTTGGACTCACTATAACTTGCGTGCCTGCAATGCACTGCTGATGACATCACATATTACATCACTCATGACATGGTCAGTGACATCACTCATGACATCACTGATGACACCATCCAGTGAATGTGTGTCTTTCTGAAAAATAAATATTAGTGAGTAATGTTTAAATATTTAAATATATGTATTATTGTTTCACTTTCTGTATAAGTGGCTGCATGGGTTGGTGGGTAGGTACATGTGTATGTATATGGGTTATTAGATGTTTTTCTTAGTATCAGTATGAGTGTTTGTATGGTTTGGTGGGGGTATTACTTAGCACATAGATGCATGAATGACTGACTCTCTCTTTGTATGTGTTTTGAAGACAGCATATGTGCAGGACTGTATGGGTGAATGAGTGTGTATATGTGTGTGTTAGTGAGTGAATGACTATCTCACTAGTGTCTTTATCAGTAACTACATATGTTTTAATCTAGTATATCTCCGCCCAATTTCCCTACTAGCAGCCCCAGGAAAAATGCTCGAAAAGTTGATACAACGTCAACTGAACAGCTTTATCGAGGAAAAAGGGATTTTACATGAAACACAGTCAGGTTTCAGGTCCGGTTTTAGCACCGAGACCGCCCTTATTGAGGTTGCCAAGTCGATTAGGTGGTCCTTAGATTCAGGAGCATCAGCTATGCTGGTGCTCCTGGATCTATCAGCTGCATTTGATACGGTGGATCATGGCAGACTGCTGCTACAGCTGAAGGACATAGGTCTGGAAGATAAGGCTCTGAGCTGGCTTCAATCCTATCTCACTGATCGCTCCCAGAAAGTGAAATTGGGCACCTTCTCCTCTAAGCCAAAACGCCTCTGGTGTGGCATCCCTCAAGGGTCAGCACTCAGCCCTCTACTTTTTAATGTTTATTTAGCCCCACTTTTTACCTTGATTGCCAAATGGGGGGTCAAGGCGATTTCGTATGCAGATGATACGCAATTAGTCTTCCCCTATTAGGAGGTGTCGGAGGCAACTTTTAGCAAACTGAGGGGCTGCCTTCGAGATGTGGCCAGCTGGATGAATGCAAATAGATTAAAATTGAATGCAGGCAAAACGGAGGTAATATTTTTTGGTAAAAACACACATCCTCCCTCCGACCTATGGTGGCCTCCTGAAATGGGTCTATCACCTTCTCCCGGAACCAATGCAAAGAATTTGGGAGTAAGATGGGATGAGAATCTTTCGTTCTCCTCTCACATACAGCAGGTCACTACTGGATGTTTACACAAACTTAGAAACCTCCGCAAATTCCTCTCTTTTCTACCAGCTGAGTGTCTCAAAATGGTAGTCCATGCGACAGTTACATCCAGGTTGGACTACTCGAACGGCCTCTATCTTGGTCTGCCCAAATATCTGGTGCAACGCCTGCAGATCGTGCAGAATGCGGCTGCGAGATTGATAAAGCGCATCCCTTTCAGACAGCATGTCTCTCCGCATCTGCGCGAACTGCACTGGCTTCCAGTGGCGAGTAGAATAAAATTCAAAGTTCTTACCCTGGTGTTTAGAGCACTAAAAGGGACTTGCCCTAACTATTTAAAACTTAGACTTCCCCGCTACCAGCAGGAGAGACACCTGCGATCTAACTCCTTGCTCCAGCTACTCGTCCCATGAGTTAGGAAAGCCAGACTCGGGGGCAGATCTTTCTCTGCTGGCACGGCGAATCTCTGGAACGCCTTGCCTTCTGCCATTCAATCGGCTACGACAGAAGCCGCCTTTAAGAAGCTACTAAAGACCTGGCTCTTTATGCAGAAAACCTAAGCATTTCCCCGTGCCCCCTGATTTGCTGAAGTACTCTTCCAGCGCCGGGACACCTCCTCGAGAGGTAGCTGTTCGCGCTCTACAAATATCAGTATTATTATTATTATATGTGAATATTGATGTATATAAGTGAGTATATGTAAGAGTGAGGGATTTTAAGAGTTCCTGTTTAAATTAGTATGTGCTTCTATAAGTGATTGTTTGAGAGAGTAAGTACGTGGAAGTTTCCTTAGAAGTAAAGTGGTAATGTGTGTATAGCTGTATATCCAAATAAATGGATGTTCAATAGTTTATTTGCATGTGTGAGTATGTGTCAGAGTATCTTTTAGATGACTGTCAGTGTGTATCAGGATGTATAGGTGTATCACTACATATGATGAGTGAGTATATGTATGAGTGACTATAGAGAACTGTTGGTGAATAAGTGGATGTGTATATAGATGGTGGAATTATTGAATTGGTTGTTGTTACTGGTATGGGTATCTCCATTTTTTTGAAAATTTTAGTTTCTATTATTGAATATGTGCTCCAAGGGTTACATTACAGTGAAAGGAGGTCTCTGTCACAAGGATTGTGTCATCAGTGATGTCATGAGTGATGTCACTGACCATGTCATGAGTGATGTAATATGTGATGTCATCAGCAGTGCATTGCAGGCGCGCAAGTTATAGTGAGTCCAACTAACTATAACGTGGGAATTTCAATGGTTTTATGCGAGTAAAATTTCCAGCTAACTTTAACTGGTGTGAAACCTATGGTTTTTTCAGTGAATTTAATAGGTTTTTTAAATGCTAATTCCTAACTATAACTGGTGTGAAACCTATGGTTTTTTCAGTGAATTTCAATGGTTTTTTAATAGCAAATCTCTATAGGTATAAAAATTAAAAAATTTTATAACGAATTTTAGATTGTATAATTATGGTTTTTTTTGGTTTTTTTTGCCCTGGGGCGCTCCCGGTGAACGCACGGGTAAGCGCAATGTTACGGCGCGTTCCGGGGAGCGTCCCTTTCGCGCTATTCTCGCGAACGAAAACAACATCGTGACGTTTCGCGTAACCGCGTGATGCGTCATATGACGCATTGCGTAAGCGCACCCGGAAGCACGCGAACGCATACGATCGCACAACGTCCTGACATGCTTACGCTACGCACCACTGGGTGCGCCCCGGAGCGCGACTACGGGCGCACCCCGGGGCGCGTAGCGTAAGCGCGTCGGGTCATGTGATCTGAAAATAATACTTTTCATTGGTCAAGAACAGTTCTCTTTTCCAAATGATGAAAGACTCCACCTTTTTTCCTTATTCTGACTTTGTCCTTTGACTGAGGAAGACCTGTTTCAACAACAAAGAGAATTATTTTGTACTTTAAAATGGCTACAGTAGCAGCAGCAGCTGGAGCATCTGCACCACCACCACCAAGAGGACCACCACAACAGTACATTGGTGGTCAAGAAGAGGAGGAGGAGGAAGAGGAAGAGGAGGAGAGGAGAAGATGGCTGGCTGAAGACAATACCCCATACCAGCCAAGGCCACACATTGTATGGGAGTTTTTTTCAATCCCAGAGGGCAAGAAAAAAGTCACTCCCCAAAGGTAACTTGCCTAATCTGTGGCATGGAACTCTCAAGGGGCAACCCAAACAAAAAATATTCTTTTGGTAATAATACCATGATTAGACATATGACCCGCAAGCATCCAAACAACTATGCTGCTGCAGAGTTGAGGGAACTGGCCAGAAACCTCCCCCAGTCTTCAAGGACCACCTCCAAAAGAAAGCAACCCACTCCATCGGGATCAGAAACAACGGAGACGATGCCTTGCATACAACAACGATTTGAAGATTTTAGAGTAACATGTATTTATTGTGGTAAGCTCATCTCCTATGGTGAAAAGAGCGTAAAGCTCATCGTCCTTGCTGGTGACAACCACAATTGCCCCAAAAACCCCTAATTTTTTCAGTTTTTTTGTTTTTTGCTCCAGTTGAGCCATTTTCACTTCCCTTTTTTTTTGTTTCTCCCCATAAAAAATACAAAAAAATATAAAACTGTTCAGAAAAGCCAAAAAAAGTACAAAATGTTCAAAAAACATTACAAAAATATAAAACAACAAAAAGAAGAAAAAAAACTGTTCTTTTTAGAACTACCTTTAATTTATAAAAATAAACCTATATTTTTTAAGAATCTCTGTCAATTTTTTTTTACTCAGGGTACGCGCACCGGGGCACGCACCCCAAAAAAAGACGCACCCCAAAAAAAGAAAAAGAAAATTAATGAAGGAGTTAGCATGAGGGAAGAACACAAAGAGAGTAATGTTAAGAGAAAGAGAGCTAGAGGGAGAAACACAGAGGGATTGTTTATTACATAGTAAAAAACAGAGAAGGTGTAATAGGGTGAAAGTGAGAAAAGTAAAATGAATAAGGGAGCGAAAGAAGGGAAGAGAGAGGAAGAAGACTAAAGTAGAAATAGTGGGAGAATGTGAGTGGGTGTTGAAAGAAAAAGAAAGGACAGTAAAAAATGGGGAATGAAGGGTAGTGACGGAACCGGGATAAATGAACAACGGTGATGGAGGGTGAGAAAAGAGCAGTGAGTGTAAGAAAAGAGGGGTGAAAGAGGGTGAAAAATTGAATTAGGATAAGACATGGGGAGTGACAAAGAGAAAGGACAGAGAGAGTAAAGTAAACAGTGCCTGAATGGGTCTGAGTGAAACAGCAAAGAAAGGTAAGTAATGCAGTGTGTGTGACTTATAGGGAGTCAGTGGGTGTAGGTCGGGGTGTGGGTGTGTAAGGTGTGTCTGTGGGTGTGGGTGTGTGGGGTGTTTCGTTGTGGTTGGAGGTGAGGGTGTGTGAGATATGTGTGAGGGGTGTGTGGGTGTGGGGGGTATATGTGTGGGATGTATGTGTGTGTATGGAATGTGTGTGTGTGTGTGAGGAGTGTGTGTTGGGGGTGAGTGTGTGTATGAGGTGTGTGTGTGGTGTGTGTGTGGGGTGTATGTCAGAGGTGTGTGTATGTGTTGGGAGGGGGATGAGGTGTGTGTGTAGGAGTAAGGTAAATAATTAAGAAAAACAGAATGAGTGAAGAAGCAAAGGAAGGGAACAGAGGGTAAGTGAAGTAAAGAATAGGGACTGAAAGAAGTTGAATGTGAGAGGGGAAATAGGGAAATTGGAGTAAACATGGAGAATAAGAATAAGTGAGGGAAGCAGAGTAAAGAAACAGGAGTGAGGTTGGTTGAGAAAATATTAGTGAGCTTAAAGCAAAGGGTGATGACAAACTACATTTTTTTAGTCACACTTACCATATAATAAATGTAACTTTAATTACATTTTTTTACTACACTTTGTATCTGTGAAAGAGAGAAGAAAAAATAAGTTATAATTAGTAAAATATGTATTTTAAATTAAAAGATACAAATGAAGAGGTTAAAAAGCATAACAGTGTATTTAAAAATAAAGTAAGAGTGAAGGACATAGAAAGGGAAATAAAGTAAGGTAGAAGGACAAAAAGAGAGAAAAAGAAATAGAAGGAGAGCAAATTAGTAAGAGTAAGGCATATAGATTCACTGACAGAGAGGAAGAGAAGAACAGAGAAATTAACTGTAGGTAACAAAGATACTAAAACAATGTTAGTTAGCAAAACGAAGTCACGAAACAGTAGTAAGTAAAAAGATAATGGCAGAGACGGAAAAGAGTCTAATTAAGGATTCATTTAGAAGAATGAGGAATAGAAGATAACTGAGAGTAAGTGAAGAACAGTCATAGAGTGAAGGGATGAAGGGAGAGAGGATAATATACAATGATTGAGGGAAATGGAGTGAGGAAGTTAGTAGACAGACACACTAAGAGAAAAACTGAGTGAGGTGGAGTACAATGAGTAAGCAAAGGAAATGAGTAAGGGAGCAAAAAAGAGGAAACAGAGGAGAAGACGACTAAAACAGTGGTACTGAGAGAAATTAATTTGGTGATGAAAGTAAAGAGAAGGATATTGAAAGAAAGGAAATGAGGGATAGTAATGGAACCAGACTAAAAGAAATGGGATGAAGAACGATGAGAGAGGAGCAGTGAAGTTGTTATAAAAGAAATGATAGAAGGTAAACACAAGTGAACATAACACAAGGTGAGTGAGGCACTGAGGACATAGAGGTAGTGAACGAAAAATAGAGAGAAGAGGTAAAAAGAAAAGAGCAAACAAAGATAAGCGAGGGAGAGTGGGTGATTTATAGTGATAGAGTGCGACAATACTGCTGAGTGAGTAAAGGGGAATTACTAAAAGAGCAAAGGAGGAAAATACGGAAAAGGGAAGTAAAGCAGAGAGACTGAAAGCTGAAAAGTTATGCAAGGGAGAGAGGGGATGCAGACAGTTGAAATGAGAATGAGGGGTTGTGAAAGAAGTGGAGTAAAGGAACAGGGTTACAGAAAGTGAGAGAAAGACATTATAAGTGAGTAAAAAGAGCTTAAAGAGGATAGAAAAAGGAAAGTGAGTGTCAGACAATGGGAATACAATTTAATTTACAAAATCCAAAGTATAGAATAACTTGTACAACATGTTACATAGTTTATTTTTGCTGTTCTCAGAATATATTGAATTTCACTTAAAACAGTGAGTTCAAATTACTCATCATATGACAGCGGGAAAAAAAACACAATCTAAAAGATTGTGTTTTAAAAAAAACCTTAGATACTGACAAATGACAAATGTACACTAATCTTTGATTCACTTACTTTTCCTTTAGGCCAAATAGTATATCATGAAGGTTCTTTTCTCGTTGGAAAGTACTCTGCTGTTCACTAAAATATCCATTTCATTAACTTTCTAGAAGAAAAGCTCCAAGAACATCTGAAATATTTTCATTATTTTCAAATACTCCTTTTTTCAGTCATGACTCTTTACTCATTCCTTCACCATTCCTTAAGGCCAAATAGTGTCAGATGTATCAGTATATTTTCAAATTACTTAAAACAAACTCTAAAATTACCGTTTTTCCGACGTTCTGAAAGAAAGACTCAAACAACATTTTCACAATATTTAAATTTTCGTAATTCTATCTCTGACTCACACATGTTCATCATTTCCTATAATACTGATATCACTTACTATGAGATCCACTTACAGTACCTATATGACAACTCAATTTTTTATATTATCTTGATCACTTTTACTCAGAATATAATTTTAAACAGCAAACTAACCTTTATTAACTGCTCCCGTCTTCGTAGGCCAATTACCTTTACTTAATTTTTGGTTGTAAAAACACTAGATATGAATTTTTTAAGTCAAAAGGCAAACGTTGTTTTAAAGTCAAATGAGTGTCATTACAAAGGGTCCAACCTTTACAACTTTTTAAATAGCATGTGTAATGCCCTGATGTTGTTGAAGGACCGTCATGATAAATAATAGCTACAGTTGCAAATGTTCTTCCTGAAATTGATAATTGAGAAGCCACAAAATTTTTAATAGAAGTTGTCAATTTCGTTCCATCAGGTCTACATCGTTGGAACATTAAAATGACATAGTGACCATAACTTCGTAGAAATAATGTGGACAGCATTGCAGACTTACATTGGGTACACACCATAGTGTGATCAGCTGCTTTAACGAGATTATTAAAAGGCACTGATTTGCAGTCTGGTAACTCAAATATATAAATCTTGCAGTGTCTATTCTAGTACTACTTGATAAAGTACAGTTATCACAGTCATGCTGCCATTGATAAGACAGGTTAAAAAGATTTTTTATATCTACTCCTTCATCTTCCAATACATCAAACATATACATTAAAAATTCCTGACAATCCTGCTGAATTATCTGTGAAAATTGATTTTGACCAGAACATATGTCTAGAAGATTTCTAATTTCTGAAACACTTTCTATTTTTGCTCTATCACTGCTACATTTCTCAAACACAGAATTCAATAAACAGCAGAATGTTTGATCCCGATTTTCAACAATCTGTTCTTGTAAATTGTGAAGAAAAAAAACAACATTAACTACTACATTAGCATAGCAGTTGACACCAGAACTGTTTTCAAACTGAAATCCAACAACATCTTCAACAGAATCCTTTTTCTTTCTGCTTACAATTACAGTTTCATCTACTGTTTGTCTTTTTGCTAGTACCTCACTGCAATTATTCTCATTTCTTCTTTTTCGGCATACCAAACAGAGGATATTGAGGCAAATGTGGAGCATACTCTCTTCTTAACCTATTGTATTCTTTAACACAATCTAGATCAGCACAAATCTTTGTTTCATCACACTTAATCAAGTACAATCCTGATAAAGTTCAGACTCGTCATAATGCCACATATGCCATACCCTCTTTAAACACAGAACTTCCAATGTTCACCAAAGCACTATCTACACTTAAACCTTGAGATTTATGAATTGTCACTGCATATGCCAAACAAACAGGAAACTGTTTTCGGCGAACATATAAGTCTTTCACAAGCAAAAATCTAGCTGAACAACGACAAATTTGCTCTATTTTGTCAATGCCATCAAATTTAATTTTTAAAATTTCAATTCCATCTCTATTTTTGTAATTCACAAAACCAACAACATGACCCATTGCTCCATTTACCAGACCTCTTTCAACATTTAAATTCCTTCTCAAAATGATACGACAATTTAAACACACATTCAGAGTCATTTCAAAACCAGCAGTTTTAGATATAGTCTTCTCTAATGAATCCAATTTTGATTTCAAATTTTCTGACAAAATAATTGTTGCTCCCATATGCTCTATTTTATCTATAGCTTCCAGTTTCACTATCTCTTCATTTTCTAACTTTTACATTTTGTTGTTGAACATGGAACATTCTTTCAGAGTAGGCATCAAACATATGCCAGATTTCTTCTCGTTAATTTTCTTAAAAATATTCTCTGGAAGAATGTTTTCATTTGGGTACAAATTTGAAATTAATCGTACATGTAAAGCTTCTTTCCCATGCTGACTTATTTTTCCGATTCTTACATCTTGTAGAATATTTTTATAATCTTCATCCTTTGCCTGCCGCATATTTTGGAGTAGTTCTGCATATTTGAAATTTAACCATATATTAACGTTTCCAATGCTTCCTAGGCACTTCCTGGTATCTTCATGCGTGACCATTTTAAACACTGGTTGACCTTTCACTGGAGTCAACTGCAGTAGATCTCCAAAAACAATAATGTGTTTTCCTCGAAATAAGACATCATAGTCTGTTCTAAGAATTTCTTGCATTCTCAAATGCACAAAAGCAAGCATTAGATTTGAGACCATGCTTACTTCATCAATGATAAGAAGTTTCATTTTCTTCAGGACTCTGGAAACTTCAGAACACGCATCTCCAGATAGCTTGTGGTATTGCAATTTGTTATCATGCTCTACTGGCAGCAGCAGCAGTAAACGATGTAAAGTAATCCCTTTAATATTATGTGCTGCCAGCCCAGTTGGAGCGGTAACAACACAAGACAGCGGTGATTCAGTCCTTTTCTGCAGATAAGTTGCAATTGCTTTAATCAGAAAACTTTTTCCAGTTCCTGCTTCTCCACTCACGTACAGTGGGACAGGCTTAAATGATGTACATGAGCACTCTTTCTTCTCATGACTCAATCCATGTTCAACCTGTTCTGTGACTTCGTCATATATCTGTTTCTGCTCAAGGTTTAATTGTTTCACCAAATCTTCTAAATTAATTACATCCTCTTGAGCTTGCTCCATAGCTCTTTCCACCTCATCCATGGCAGTGGCAGCTTCATTTTGGATAATTGGTCCTCCTAGTCGATCCTGACTCAATGAAGCAGAACTCTGACTGTCTTGAGAACTGTCTCTCGCAATCTCTGCAGCAATTGTTGCTTCTTGCTCTATTTCTTCATTCAACATTTGCAGATAATTTGGAAAAACAGGACATTCTATGGTATCCTTCGTTGCATTAAAAGAGTCTTCATAACAGAGAAAATCTCCAAGTAGTTCCTCTTCTGTACGCCATGGTTTAAAGAGTTGCAAAAGAGCCAAATAGTACAATTCTCTTTTGTCTGGATTTTCACAACTCAATTTTCGATGATTAATCAAATGACATTTTCTCTGTTTCACTAGACATCCTTCACATCCAATGACAGCATATATTCCATTATTGATATCTTCTCTGATGTTCCTCTTATAAATATAGCTTTGAAGAACTTCATAGAGACAAGCGTTCTCAAGGTGAGGACTTCTATTTGGATAGTATGTATCCAACATGTTTGTCTTCAAAATATCTGTACTTTCTGGTTCTTTCTCCGCCAAATACTCTATCTCTTGTACAGATTTCAAAACTCGGTTTCGTGTTGCAGCAAGACCTAGACCAAATGATGGTTCTAGATTTGGCATAGAGACTTGCTGATGACAATCGATCAGAACATTCATATGCTTCAATTTCTCGATGCGACAACATCTTCAGACTGTAACTGTATAATTACTTGCTTAGACTCTTTTCATGTGAAATGTCCTCCCACATTTCCTTCAGTTATGTCTTTTCTTTTTTTGTGATGTAAGACGTCACATATAGAGCCACAGCAATAGAGTTGTCAGCAACGAATTGAATATCCATGTTAGCATTCCACATGGACAAAATCACTGGGTTGTAGTCGTTGATGTACTTGGACTATTCGTTTCTTTTTAAATTGTATGTATTTTTGGGTGATTTCCTCGTCACAGTATGTCGTAGAGAAGACATCAAATTATTGACTCTTCCTTTAGAAATCACTGGTCGTGGAAAGCCGAAACGACATTTTGTGTAGAACTTGTCCTTGTTTCTGAATTTTCGACGACAGTACTTTCCACAACGTTGGGATTGAAAGCGTAAAACTTGTTGCCTTAAACTGTTTTCTTCGGTAGTTTTCGGAACAGCACATGTTGAATACTCTTCAATGAAGCTCATCACTGTCTCATCCGAATCTGTTCCAAATTTGGGTGCATCTTTAATCCACAACAACATATGTATATGAGGAGCACCTCTCGCTTGATACTCCTTTCTCCAAAAGAAATCCAAAACCTCTCCAAGGGGAGGATTTTTTTTGTTGGTAATAAAAGACATCACAGCTTCAAATCTATGATTAAAATATCTGCATACATTCACTGGATCCAAAGAACACAGTTCTCCAGGTGTTTTGAATTCTATATTTTGTATATTTGCATTTGCCTCTCGTAAAAATTGAAGTAAGTCGTCCCATGCATACTCGGCACAGCTAAGAGTGAGGAACCATGTAGGAGTTCCTAAGTTTCTTAGCATACATTTCACTTCCCCATGACGACGGTACCAATACTCGTTTGTACCACGCTGACATGCCATGAGATTGATTAAATGAGATTCCAAAATATTATCTTGCAGATTCACTTTCTCCTTAAAGTCCCTCGCCGAAACATTTTGCAGATGTGGTCCACTTTTCAGTATATGGTTTACTGCATAAAAAAGCCCAGACAAGTCACTTTCATACAGTAGATGAAGCAAATAAGGAATGCATTGACTAAACCTTGGATCTTCAGCATATAATCTTACAGTTCGATATTCAGATGCAGGAATTTGAAGTGGTCGATCGTCATATTGTCCACCTCGACCTGTTGGAAATAAATGTGGAAAACAACGAGCTTCCAAACTTTCTTCCCATACATTAATGGGACTTCCTTTTGCTGCTTTCATTTGAAACAAGTCAATTGCATTCCCCATCACTTCTTTGGAATGCAAAGGATGAACAGTATAATGTTCATATATTTCTTCACTTCTAGACACATCAACCTTTTCAATTTGTCCAGCTGAACAATCACTGTCTTCATCTGCAGCTGTTTCCTCTGCTTCAACACATACATGTTTGTAGTACTCATTGTTTTTGACCAAATACAACGTTCCCTTTTTGACTTTCCTAACATCCACTAAATCTTGCCAGATTTTCTTACTCTTTGTCGGAACCCCATTAACTAGAATAACCAGAGGTTCCTCTTCCACTTTCTCTACACCAATGGTATCAATATTTTTCTTGAAATCTAGAGGCAAATAAACAACTCTTCCCTTTAATCCTCTCTGTAAATCTGAAGGAGGCAATTTCCCTATCTTAGGCTCCATGCGAACAATAGCCTGAAAAGGATGGACCCATTGAATCAAAATAGACTCATATGTATTTAAATCCATCAATTCAGGAGGAATGTCTACCAACTCCAGATTATTCTGAACAGCTCTAGCAGGCATTCTGTTTTGATTTAATTTATCATAACAATATTTACAAATACGCTGATCAGAACTCAAATCAAAACAATTCTCCACCCACAAATAGGTTGCAAAATCCTTCCACTCATAATTATTTATCTTTTCACTTTTTACGTATAAATCAACTAATCTAGTTTGATGCTTATAATGAGTTCGTGGACAACACACACAAGTAAAATTCGGCCTTTCACTTGATTTCACGTTAAACCTGGTAATTTCCTGGTCAAACTTTTCTGTACTTGAAATCTGTACATTGTCTTCCACATTACCTTGAATTTCTGTCTCAATTTCTACACTGTCCTCTTTTTCACCAAAATAACAAATCTCAATTTCTTCACAAATCTTCTTCACATCTAATTCAAATCCATGCAAAAGAGCACTGTTTAATTGTTTAAGCTTAAGTGCTGGACTTTTTGCATAATACAACATTCTCACTAATTTCCTCATTTTGGTATGATGCACTGCTAACATCCTAAAATGATGAAAAACACTCTGACAGACTTTTCTAGAAAGACAAGCCAGTGAATGCCCTTGCAAACCTGTGTTTTCTCTCACTCTGCAAGGATCTAAGTTTTGCAACAACTTCATTTCCTGCTTTAGACTTTTCTTACTATATGTACGTAAGAAATTACAAAACAAATCAATTGATTCCTGTCGCACACTACAAATACTACCACACTTCCAAGTGTACACTGGACCCGTAGTACGTCTCCCTAAAACTTCATCTGTTGACACCTCTTCTGGTTCTCTAGGCACAAGTTTCTCTTTTTCAATCGGACAACCGTCTTTCACCTCATATGCTCGACCACTGGTGTCAACTGCATGCACTAAATCATTCTCCTGGAAGTAACTCTCCTCATTAAAAAATGGATCACAACTTGAACTGTGCATCCATTCTCCTGAAAAAACTTTACAAAAATTAGTCCGATTAATTACTCTTTTCCATCTACTGTTTGATTTGAAAACATCAATTGTCTTGTTAAGTGTCCTAATTCTATTGATTATTAAAATAAATAATTTTTTCTTAACTTCAAAAGCCTGATCAACAATCTTCTCTACACTTTTCTTTTTCTTATAAAAAGCAGCTCTCTGTTTACCTTTCCTAATGTTTTTTAACAAATTTAAAACCACCCTATTGCAAAACATTCGTTTACGAATGTCTCTAAACTGATTCTGCCTTCTATTCCTATACATATTATTCTCTCCTGCTCCAGTTGTAAGATTTTTTGAGGGTCTCTCCTTCCTTTTCAAATTTACTCTCTCATTCTCTTTTTCTACATGCTGTCCAACATGTGTTTTTTGATCTACATATGTTCCGTAAGAAAGACTTAGTTGTCTTACCAGGAGCTTTGTTCCTTTTTTTTGAAGTATTTGTTGTGGAAGAGTGCTGTAATTCCGTTGCTGTTTTTGTTTTTTTGCGGTTATCATGTTTTCTTCTCCTTTGCCTTGAGGGCATCTTTCCTTACTATTGAAATCTTGATTTCAATCTGTGTTAAAGAAAAAAATAGCACATTATAGACCACTATTACCAAACAACAAAGCAATGACAAAAAGCAAACGGTCTATTCAGGGTTACAGATCAGGTGAGGATTCTCCAGGGGTGCAGAAGAGGTGAGGCCTGTATTGAAGAGTGTAGTGGAAAAGAGCTCTGTCCACAGGTACAAAGAAGATGAGACCTGTGTCTAAGAGTGCAGTAGGGGATAGGCTTCATGAAGTCTAGTCCACTGCACTCTTACACACAGGCTTCACCATCTATGCTTCCCAGGAAAGGCCTCTCTCCCACTACAGTCTTGAACATAGGCCTCATCTCCTCTGTCCCTCTGGACATGGCTCACCTCATCTGCACAATCTACTTCCTAATCTGAAGTAACACAGGTGACATTATTGTGAAAGGATGAAATATATGTATTTAATCATGCAGACACTATTTATTCCTTCTCAAAAATCTAAAACTCATTCATTTGCACCAAAATCGTTTTTAAATAACATTTTAGACACACACTGCACTTCCTATGTATAAGCATTCAGTGTCCATGAGTACAGTGGAGAGGACTGACCTCCTCTCACCCTTGGACAAGCCTTACCTCATCTGTGTCCTCTGGACAGGCCTCAATGTATTGAGTATAATTGATGGTAACTGGGTGCAGATGAGGTGACGCATGTCCAAGGGTGTAAATAAGCTGAGGCCTGTCTAAGGATACAGATTAGTTAAAGTCTATTCAGGGTTGCAGATGAGGTGAGGATTGTCTAGGGGTGCAGAAGAGGTGAGGCCTGTATTGAAGAGTGTAGTGGAAGAGAGGTCTGTCCACGGGTACAAAGAAGGTGAAACCTGTGTCTAGGAGTGCAGTGGGGGACAGGCTTCATAAAACCTAGTCCACTGCACTCTTAGACACAGGCCTCACCACCTACGCTCTCCAGAAAAGGCCTCTCTCCCACTACAGTCTTGAACACAGGCCTCACCTCCTCTGTCCCTCTGGACATTCCTCACCTCATCTGCACAATCTACTTCCTAATCTCAGGTAACACAGGTCACATTATTGTGAAAGGATGAAATATATGTATTTAATCATGCAGACACTATTTATTCCTTCTCAAAAATCTAAAACTCATTGATTTGCACCAAAATAGTTTTTTTAAATAACATTTTAGACACACACTGCAGGTCCTATGTACAAGCATTCAGTGTCCATGAGTACAGTGGAGAGGACTAACCTCCTCTGACCCTTGGACAAGCCTTACCTCATCTGTGTCCTCTGGACAGGCCTCAATGTATTGAGTATAAATGATGGTAACTGGGTGCAGATGAGGTGACGCATGTCTAAGGGTGTAAATAAGCTGAGGCCTGTCTAAGGATACAGATTAGTTGAATTCTATTCAGGGTTGCAGATAAGGTGAGGATTGTCTAGGGGTGCAGGAGAGGTGAGGTCTGTATTGAAGAGTGTAGTGGAAGAGAGGTCTGTCCACAGGTACAAAGAAGGTGAGACCTGTGTTTAAGAGTGCAGTGGGGGATAGGCTTCATAAAGTCTAGTCCACTGCACTCTTAAACACAGGCCTCACCACCTATACTCCCCAGGAAAGGCCTCTCTCCCACTGCAGTCTTGAACACAGACCTCACCTCCTCTGTCCCTCTGAACATGACTCACCCCAACTGCACAATCTACTTCCTAATCTGAGGTAACACAGGTGACATTATTGTGAAAGGTTGAAATATATTTATTTAATCATGCAGACACTATTTATTCCTTCTCAAAAATCTAAAAGTCATTAATTTTCCCCAAAATCGTTTTGACATCACATTTAAGAAACACAGCACAGCACCTATGTACAAGCATTCCATGTCACTACTAAAACTTCACAATTTTACAAAATACATTTCCTCTATGCAACGAAACTCAATGTGCTTCCTACACTGAGTTAACACAGGTAACATCATTCTGAAAAGGTCAAATTTATTTCTTTCAGCATGCAAACACTATTCATTCCATCTCAAAAATGTAAAAGCCATTCATTTTCCCCAAAATCGTTTTTGACTTCACATTTAAGAAACACAGGACAGGTCCTATGTACAAGCATTCCATGTCATTACTGAAACCTCACTATTTTACAAAATACAATTCCTCTATGCAAACAAACTCAATGTGCTTCCTACACTGAGTTAACACAGGTAAAATCACTGTAAAGAGTCAAATTGACGCCTGTGTCTAAGAGTGCAGTCGGGGATAGACTTCATGAAGCCTAGTCCACTGCACTCTTAGACACAAGCCTCACCACCTATGCTCCCCAGGAAAGCCCTCTCTCCCACTACAGTCTTGAACAAAGGCCTCACCTCCTCTGTACCTCTGGACATGCCTCACCTCATCTGCACAATCTACTTCCTAATCTGAGGTAACACAGGTGACATCATTGTGAAAGGGGCAAATTTATTTCTTTAAGCATGCAGACACTCTTTATTCCTCCTCAAAAATGTAAAAGCCATTCATTTTCCCCAAAATCGTTTTTGACATCACATTTAAGAAACACAGCACAGGTCCTATGAACAAGCATTCCATGTCACTACTGAAACTTCACAATTTTACAAAATACAATTCCTCTATGCAAAGAAACTCAATGTGCTTCCTACACTGAGTTAACACAGGTAACATCATTGTGAAAAGGTCAAATTTATTTATTTAAGCATGCAGACACTATTTATTCCTACTCAAAAATGTAAAAGCCATTCATTTCCCCCAAAATCGTTTTTGACATCACATTTAAGAAACACAGCACAGCACCTATGTACAAGCATTCAATTTCACTACTGAAATTTAACCATTATCAAAAAAAATGACACAAACCAACAGCAAACAAACTCAATGTGCTTCCTACTCTGAGTTAATACAGGTAACATCATTGTGAAAGGGTCACATTTTTTTCTTTAAGCATGCAGACACTCTTTATTGCTTCTCAAAAATGTAAAAGCCATTCATTTTCCCCAAAATCGTTTTTGACATCACATTTAAGAAATATAGCACAGGTCCTATGTACAAGCATTCCATGTCACTACTGAAACTTCACAATTTTACAAAATACAATTCCTCTATGCAAATAAACTCAATGTGCTTCCTACACTGAGTTAACACAGGTAACATCATTGTGAAAGGGTCAAATTTATTTCTTTAAGCATGCCCACATTATTTATTCCTTCTAAAAAAAGTAAAAGCCATTCATTTTCCCCAAAATCGTTTTTGACATCACATTTAAGAAACACAGCACATGTCCTATGTACAAGAATTCCATGTCACTACTGAAACTTCACAATTTTACAAAATACAATTCCTCTATGCAAAGAAACTCAATGTGCTTCCTACACTGAGTTAACACAGGTAACATCATTGTGAAAAGGTCAAATTTATTTCTTTAAGCATGCAGACACTATTTATTCCTACTCAAAAATGTAAAAGCCATTCATTTTCCCCAAAATCGTTTTTGACATCACATTTAAGAAACACAGCACAGCACCTATGTACAAGCATTAAATTTCACTACTGAAATTTAACCATTATCAAAAAAAATGACACAAACCAACAGCAAACAAACTCAATGTGCTTCCTACTCTAAGTTAACACAGGTAACATCATTGTGAAAGGGTCACATTTATTTCTTTAAGCATGCAGACACTCTTTATTGCTTCTCAAAAATGTAAAAGCCATTCATTTTCCCCAAAATCGTTTTTGACATCACATTTAAGAAACACAGCACATGTCCTATGTACAAGAATTCCATGTCACTACTGAAACTTCACAATTTTACAAAATACAATTCCTCTATGCAGTAAAAACTTTTTGCCAAACATTATCAAAAAGCATGACACAAAGCAACATTAAAAAACCACAATTTGCTTCCAAATCTTCTCCATAGAGTATACAAGTCTCTATGTATATTAAATGAATCATTACTCACCTTTACAAATGCTTTAGGAGATTGAGAACAGTGTCAGACACACACACCAATATTTCTTTAGCAGAGCAAAAGGTATGTACTCCAGGCACTGCAGCCATGAATGGCACAGAGAACCTCTAATTCTACACACATATTGCACATGGTAACCAATCAAAACTCTTCCCTCTCTATTTTCAAACCAACACCCTTCCCCCCTCAGCCTTTTCTACCTGTTACCATAGCAACTCCCTCCTCACTGAGCTCTCAGGGTTAAAAGTTTATTCTACAATGTTGCAAATGAACTAAGCAAGGATGTTTGACCTCTCAATACACCAGCTTATCCGCTGCAATCTTTCTTTAAATGATTTTTTCTTAACCATTCAAATTGCTTCTTTCACAGAACAGAACCATGCACCCTAACTTCCAGTTTTCAACTATCTGAATCCACCAATCATTGCTTGTGATTGAAGAGCACTGAAACTCTACAGTTTTTTTTTTGCAAACTCATACTGTTCCAACTGCCACTTCATTCCCACACTTCATCTGACTGCACCAGAACCTCCTCTTAAAATGTATTCTGTCTGGATTATTGGACATAGCTACATCCACTGGGCTCAAAGGTATGCAGCTACCAGAAATTTTCACAACCTTGACTTACCAAATGTAGACATAAAATGGATTGGCCAAAGAGGATTGAGATGTCATCAATTGATACCATTGGTGAAAACCTTTTTGCAATTGCCACACCCTAACCTCATAATTCTGCACTGTGGTGGAAATGACTTAGGCACTTTGACTGGGGTAGGTCTGGAAATGCTTTTAAAGAACACCTTTGGGCAATTGATGGCACTTTTTCCTCAAACTGCCTTGGTATATTCCAATATATGCCAAAGACAGAAATGGAAGTGGTCCAACCAATTTTGTCCACAATTTGAGAAAGCACGGAAACATGTGAATAAATCTGTTTCTGCTTACATGAGAGACTATGGAATGGGTTCAATATACAACAACAACTTGCGTTACAACATGCAAGATATCTACAGAGGAGATGGTGTGCACTTCTCAGATGAGGGGAATAGAATATTCCTCCTGAATATAAGACTGTGCATTGGAACCTACTTGTAGGTACCTAAATCAGCCACAGAACCCAAAAGCTCTTTTCAGAGCTACCCTACCTCTGATCACTCAAAATGATTATTTTACTCTAACTTTTTTCACTGTTTTTCACCAAAGTACGCTCCCCGGTACGCTTCCCGGTGCGCGTACCGGGCGCTCCCCCCGCGAAAATTAAAAAAAAACTTGGTTTTTTTGGGCCTATATGGTCCTCCTAAGCGCGCACCGGTAAGCGCTCTCAAAAATTTTTAAAAGTTAATTTACGTAAAAACCTCTGGAGACACTTTCACCAAATATAGAATAGGCCCTACTACATACCAATCCCTGCCATTTTCCCAAATTTGGTGGAATTCCATTGAGCCATTTCAGCTGTAGCATTGTCTAAATATCCTGAGGTAAATTACATGACAAAAACACATCTGAAGTGTTAGAATTTACAACGAATTAAAATGTTACTTTCATTTTCTACTTTTTCTTCCTGACATTTGATTGGTTATGTACATGAATATAAATGAAAAATGAGAGGGAAACACGGCCATTTTGACTACAACTTTTGCTGTTTGGCTTCCTGTGCCTGCTCTTGACCCGGACCTGCTGCTGATTCATAGTTTGGGCTCTTTAGGGGGAGCGGGACTGCGAGGACCAGAGGGACTTGCGCTTCGTGACCACGTGCACCGTGTGCCTCTTCCTGCCCCCTCCTCCCTGCTGCCTTCATAACACGACTCGTGGCCCCCGCTACGCGGGTGCCGCTCGCAGTTGAATTCCTGGAGTAACCTGGTGACATTGGCGTGTTTTTAAAGCCCGCGTACCTTCTCTTTTACTGGGAACTTTTGCTGTTTGGCTTACTGTGCCTGCTCTTGACCCGGACCTGCTGCTGATTCATAGTTTGGGCTCTTTAGGGGGAGCGGGACTGCGAGGACAAGAGGGACTTGCGCTTTGTGACCACGCGCACCTGGTGCCTCTTAACGCCCCCTCCTCTTCCCATATAGCCACACAAGCGGGACGCGCGCGGGACGAAGACCGGGACGAAGCCCGGACAAAGGGCGGACAGTCTAAGACAGTCCGAGACAGAACGGGACTGGACTGGGCACGATATACTGCCCGCGCCGCTGCTAAGAGCGCCTCGTGAAAGTAAGACATATTGTGTATGCTATCGCTGCTCTGAGGTCTAACATCTGGTTCTACTTTGATATATCGTAATTCACCACTACATGGACCAGAATATTGTGCTATAACTACCATTATTTAGCATGCCAAAAAAGATCCCGCCAGCATTGTCTAACACCATGGACAATTATCTGGTCCAAGTAGTATCCAAAATTAATAGTGAAAGAAGACAGTCATTAGGACTAAGTCAATCCCCTATTCTCCACCCCCCCCCCCCCCCAGCCCACCATTAAATTCTCCATGGGTTGATATACCATCCCAGGTCATAGGAAATGAAGTTTTAGACACTGAGCTACGTGATAGCGAGATCCATAATCACAGTGCACTTCTAGAGATTGACCCAGAAACCGATGATGAAAATGACCCCGAGTTTCAGGTTATTGTCACTGCAGAAGTTTGCCCTATACAGGTGGACTCACAGGTAGACACATTAGTAGAGAAACCTCCTATTCTCGTGCCTGTTACCCGGGTGGTTATAACATGCAGAAAAGCTCAGTCAAACCGTGGAGGGTCACGACCTGGGAGAAAAAGGGCTGTATCACCAGTGAATACAAAGGACAAAAATAGGGGCCAGGGGGAAGATGGCGGAAATCAAATCATGGACAATGAGTTATTTAATAGGATAGCGGATATGATTGACTACAAGTTCAAGGCAATTATTAAACCATTGGTGGCTAAATTAGATAAACTCGCCGCCGAAGTAAAGAAACTGGGTGGGACACAGAATAAGATAGCGGATGAGGTGGCAAATACAACAACTTTGGTCACAAACCTAGCCAATACACACAAAGAGCATAACGTGAATAGGGCAGATGGAGGTGAAAACGAGGCACTGATTATCTCCCCAGAACTTATATTAACAACAGAATGTAACCAGCCTGAGATAGGAGACGACCCTATACCACGATTACCTGTAGAGACCACACCACATATAGAAAAAGAACCACTACAATTTATAGAGGAAGCCTCGCCCTTAGTGCTGGTACTAGCAAATGTAACCGCTCTGACTTCTGGCCAAACAGAATCCCCGACATCTCTGACAAGCAAAGCCCTGCACTGGCTGACTGGTAATATGCAGATGTCTCCTGGGGGGAAACAACAGTTAGCAAGTGAGGTCAAGTCAGCTAGAAGGGTACCCTGGATAGGTCACTGTCCAAAAAAGTTTAAGGGAGATTGCATAGTGCTAAACTTCACCAACTCAGCTGTACTCCCTAACGTCTTATCAAACATACTTCCGCCCCAACGTAGGAGTGGCACCATTGTCCCACTCACTTTAGAATTTTTTAATGGAAAACAGCGAAGCACGTCATATCCCAAATCACTCCCTAATCTTATAAGGTCAGAGTGGAATGTAAGGACAAATGGATGGGGTATGGGTGCTCCTGTAAACGACTGGGGGAGCAGTCTAGAGAGGCGAATAGGACCAAATCAGCTATATCAACACAAGTACCATTACCCTACTTATTTTAACAACCAGTACAGTATCCCTATTTCAAATAGGTTTGACGCCCTGTATGGCCAGGGAGGTCTGGAAGGAGTAGAATGACTACCTAGTGTACAATTTCAGCTCGATCACACTGCTCATATAGATTTACGAAACGAGGCCACTATAAATGCGTTGTATGGATTCACGCAAGCTGAAAACTTTGAACTAAACAATCCCTTAGCTCATGTAATGGGTTCTTTAACTGTGGTAGAGGCAACAATAGCCCGGACAAACCGACCTATTAGCTTATCAAATGAGTATAATCCTGTCCCTACACAAGTTGATCAGTTATATAATACTGTAGAAGAGCAGGTTCTCAGATGTACAGAGCTATCGCATACTATCCCACCTGAAAAGACTAATATAGACACAGATACAAACGACCTGTGTCTACAAATTCCCTGTAGTGCAAGCCTAGTATCTTGGAACATCGCAGGGTTGGTTGATAAAGCTTGTGATATCACTTGGCTGTCCTCTGTTAAACAATATGCAGTGGTATGCCTCCAAGAAACATGGCTGGTGGAAACAAATGTCCACATTGAGGGGTACCAAAGTTTTTTCATTCCAGCTGAACCATCGAACAGTGAAAGAGCAAAGGGGGGTTTGGCAATTTATGTCAATTTGGCTTTGATATGTCATAAAGTTACACGCTATTCTGGGAACAGAAATATCCAGGTCCTAGAGCTAAAGAGGGGTAAAACTACTTTTGCCCTGATGAATTTTTATAATGCAGTGAACCAGAATGGAGATTGTAATATATTGTCTCTGAGCGATTTTCTGAGAGAAAATGCGAGGAGTTTGCTGCGCCAAATGTTGATTGTAGGTGATTTTAATACTCATCTATGTGGAAATCCAGGAGAGACTGTTATTGATCAACTGGGATGTAACAGCTTGAAAGGCTTCCACTTTGATCACTCGCGGCGTGGAATGCAACTAAACACGCTAATGAATGAAAATAACTTAATCACAGCTATGTCCATGGTGGCAGGACAAACTCTTTTTACCGTTCCTACTTACAAGGGTCATATAAACGGATCATACATTGATCACATACTATTGTCCGCGGACCTCTCCAACACTGTCCTGGGCTTCTCCATCCAAAGGAGCATTTACAGTGATCATAATCCTATTTGCATTAAAATGGGTGGGGGAATCTTTGAACAGCGAAAGCCACGTGTTGATCGTGGATCCATAAAATGTATAAATGGAAAGCGTCGCTTAAAATGGACAATGGTAAATTGTGAAGATTTGTATATCTCTATTAATAATTTGTGTAGCCCCGAGCTCTCTCTATGTATGTCATCAGTATCATCACCACAACAAATCTTGGCAGCTTTTGAGGGTGTCGCATTAACAGTAGGATGATTGTTAATGGTGCCAGCCAAAGGGAATAGTAGTAATAATCCAAAATGGTTTGATAATTCGTGCTCCAAGGCTAGCCGAGATCTAAAGATGGCTTTGAAAACTATACCTAGAGACCCGGATTACAGCAAGGCTATGCGTGGTAGATACAAAAAGTCTCTTGCCAGTCAAAAGAAAGAGGTAAAGAAAAGTGTATGGGAGGCCCTCTTAGATCCCAAAAACGTGAGAAATAGTGCCAAGTTTTGGGAAATTATTAACACACCTTTGTTTGATCACCCAAGCAACTCTATTATTGGCACAAATATCCCAGAGGAAGAGTGGGTTAATCATTTTAGTTTAATTTTTAAAAGTAATGAGCCTCAAGCAAAACATAGTCCGGTTATACCTAAGGAAAACTTTTTACTCTTCTCAATAAATGAGGTTGAAAAAGGAATTGAAGGGCTAACAAGTAATAAGGCCCCAGGCCCGAATGGCATCCCACCGGATCTTTTTAAATCTTCCATATCGCTATGGGCGCCTGTCCTCACAGCTGTACTTAATGCGGCTGTGGCTTCGGGCTGCCCAAAGTCGTGGGGTGTGTCTACCATCGTACCCATCTTTAAGAAGGGTGAACGTAATAGCCCCCTCTGCTACAGACCAATATCCTTAATTAACTCGGTGGTTAAAGTAGAAGGGGGAGTAATTTTAAATAGGCTAGTTGAATGGGCAGACGAAAACAAAGTAATATCCCCAATACAATATGGATTTAGGCCCGGTCATTCAACGATCACCCAGTGTCTGAACTTGTACATGATAATAGGGAAATATACTATGGCCCGACAAGGTACAATTCACATGGCGTTCATGGACCTATCGTCGGCTTTCGGTTGCGTAAGCCGAGGAAGGCTCTGGGACACCATGGCGAAAATGGGTGTAGAGCAGAATTGAATCAACTTGTTAGCAGACATGCATTCTGACACGAGAGCAAATGTCCGGTACACACATGACCTAAAAGTGACAAGAGATTTTGGTGTGCACCGGGGTGTCAGACAAGGCTGTATTTTAGCCCCGTTTCTTTTCAACCTATATATAAACGATTTGGAAGAGTACCTTTTAAGTAGAGGAGGAGATTATCCTTATGTTGGACGGAAGGGACTGCCAGTTCTGCTTTATGCGGACGACGCAGTCCTTTTATCCAGGACTGCAATAGGTCTTCAAACACTGCTAAACTCCTTCTTTGCTTTTATGAAGTCCCGAGACTTGAGTATAAATAACTCTAAATCCTTCGTAATGAAGGTTGGCCAAGGTAATAAAAAGCCAAACTGCCTAAATGTAAATGGGGAAACAATCCCAATAACAAAAACATTCTCTTACCTCGGAGTTCTCTTCGACCATCAACTAAATTGGGGATCTGCGGTACAGAAGAAAAAGGGAGAGGTAACCCGGGCAAATGCAGCAATACTCGATTTTGCAAGAAAAATGGGAAATAGCCCAGTGGCCACACTGCTTCAACTTTACCAGGCCAAGAGTGTTGCCATCGCAAGTTATGGCAGTGAGTTATGGGGATACGTATCAATAGGTGCCCTGGAGGTATTAAAAAACAACTTTTTAAAACAGATACTCAGGGTACCTAGGGGAACAGCAAACTTCTCAGTACACGAAGAGCTGGGTATGTCATATTTAAGTGACAAGATAGCAGTAAGTCCTTTACTGTGTTGGTTAAATTGTTGGCTAAACAGTGATGTACCCCTTACTCAGCTCATACTGAGGGACGCACTAACGTGGGAAAATAGGCTTAAGGTACCACAAATAAAATATCTAAGCACCTGCTTTAATGAATTAGGGCGCCCCAAACTCTTTTTAGCTCCAGAATCCATTACTAAATTGGATGTTATTACTGTGAAGAAGGTTTTTTATCTGCACTAGGCATTTAGTCAGGGAGAATGGTGAATTAAAGAAAGGAAGTGTACGGAAACATGTGCTATTAAAAACATCTATGCTCATGGACCCGTACCTGACATGGCTTATGTCAAGTTATGACCGTTTCCTGTTGACGAGGTTCCGTATGGATTTATTTCATTTACTACTGGCAGTGCCTAGGGGGTCCTATTATAGTCAAGAGTTGCCGGCTTGCGGCTGCGACGAAAAGTCTCCGCAAGACCTGGCACACTTTCTTTTTATCTGTCCTTTTTATATCATACCAAGGAGGCTATTTTTAAAACCCTGCCTCAAAAAATTGAATTTCACACAAATTAGACCAGCACTTTATTATCTCCAGTTGTTAAGTTGTTATTGCACTTTATTTGTATGTAGCTTTTTAAAATTAGCTCTCAAATTTAGGAAAAGTATGGAGGGGTAATAGTGATATTGATATATTCTCTTTTAAAAATTTACTTGTAAAAATGAGTCGGCACATTTGTCATAACCTTGATCTATGATGCTTTTAAAAAACTTCTTTTGTAAATACGAGTCAATGTATGTATAATGTAATATGCTTTTATGGTTGTTATTTTCAATAACCGAATAAAGTTATTTGACTGACTGACTGACTGACTACAACTACCTGAGGTACATCTTGAAAGGATTTTCGCATTTTGTCCTCTTCACCTCTCTGTAAAGTAAGTTGATAATTTGTAAGGGGCACTTTAAGTTAATTTGTAAAAACGTTTTCTGATAGTTATTTACTGTCCCTCTGCTATAGTTATACATAGAGATAGGCTCCTCTGTTATATTTATGGATTGACTTAGGCTTCTCTGCTATAATTATGAATTTACTTACGCTTCTTCACAGGCACTTTTTTATATTTCTACTTCCTGCCTGTTACCATACACTGCCCAAAGTTAACTTCACTGTTAAAAAATCAGACCTACCTGTCTGAACTTAAACCCAACAGTGCCCTAACTCTACTGATATAGTTATTTTTTATGCAATTTACAGCAAAAATGTACTTGTAAAAATGAGTCGGCACATTTGTCATAACCTTGATCTATGATGCTTTTAAAAAATTCATTTGTAAATACGAGTCAATGTATGTATAATGTAATATGCTTTTATGGTTGTTATTTTCAATAACCGAATAAAGTTATTTGACTGACTGACTGACTGACTACAACTACCTGAGGTACATCTTGAAAGGATTTTCGCATTTTGTCTTCTTCACCTCTCTGTAAAGTAAGTTGATAATTTGTAAGGGGCACTTTAAGTTAATTTGTAAAAACGTTTTCTGATAGTTATTTACTGTCCCTCTGCTATAGTTATACATAGAGATAGGCTCCTCTGTTATATTTATGGATTGACTTAGGCTTCTCTGCTATAATTATGAATTTACTTACGCTTCTTCACAGGCACTTTTTTATATTTCTACTTCCTGCCTGTTACCATACACTGCCCAAAGTTAACTTCACTGTTAAAAAATCAGAACTACCTGTCTGAACTTGAACCCAACAGTGCCCTAACTCTACTGATATAGTTATTATTTATGCAGTTTACAGCAAAAAAATGGAAGGGGAGCAAGAAAACATCAATGTTTCCTTCGAGATTACATATGAGGAGATTCTTAATGAAGATTTTGTTGAAGAAGATTTTATGGATCAGTCTTTGGATCAACAATTTATTGAATGTTTACAAGATATAGAAACATGCATTTTTGAGGAGATTCCAGATGATCTAATGCTGGAAGTTATATTGAACTATGAAAATTCTAACCAATACATTTTTATTTAATAATTAAAAATTGTTTGAGACAATATTCATTTTTATATCTAATTCATGAAGTACTACCAAAATGATTATGTTTATATTATAGTATAAAGTGAAACTTACAGTATACTGTGCAATTTTAAAACATCATAAGGGAGCAGAGTAGACTACCCATGATCCCCTAGGTCTTCTCAGGGAGTACTTAAAGGATTTATGTTTATATTATAGTATAAAGTGAAACATACAGTATACTGTGCAATTTTAAAACATCATAAGGGAGCAGGGTAGACTACCCATGATCCCCTAGGTCTTCTCAGGAAGTACTTAAACGATCTCTTTCTGCTTTCCTGACAGACTATGGTATGGATTCCATATACCACAATAACTTCTGTAACAACATGCAAGATATCTACAGAAAAAAAGGTGTACATTGAATTTAAGACTCTGCATTGGTACCTACATGTTGGTACTTAAATCACCCACACAACACAACAACTCTATTCAGAGATACGCTACCTCTAAGCACTTTAAAATATTATTTTACTGTTTCACTGAGTTTTCCCCATGTGTGGGGGGGAGGTGTGTGTGGGGGATGGTGGGGTGTGTCTGTGAGGTGTGTGTGTGTGTGTGTGTCTGGGGGGTGAGATGTATAGGTGTGTGTAGGTGTGTGGGGTATGTGGGTGTGGGTGGGGGTGTGGGTGTGTAAGGTGTGTGTGTGGGTGTGTGGGGTGTTTGAGTGTAGGTGGAGGTGTGGGTGTGTGAGGTGTGTGTGGGAGGTGTGTGGGTGTGGGAGGTATGTGTGTAGGATGTGTGTGCATGTGTGGGATGTGTGGGTGTGTCTGTGAGGTGTGTGTGGGGGGGAGGGAGGTGTGTGGGGGGATGTGTGGGGTGTGTCTGTGAGGTATCTGTGTGTGCGTGTGTGTGTGTGTTGGGGGGTGAGGTGTGTGTGTGGGGGGGTGGGGCATGTGGGTGTGGGTGTGGATGTGTAAGGTGTCGTTGTGGGGGTGTGGGGTGTTTGGGTGTGGGTGGAGGTGTGCATGTGTGAGGTATGTGTGGGGAGTGTGTTGCTGTGGGGGTGTGGGGTTGTGTGCGTGTGGGTGTGTATGGGACGTACTTGTAGGTACCTAAAACAGCCACAGAACCCAAAAGCTCTTTTCAGAGCTACCCTACCTCTAATCACTCAAAATGATTTTTTTCCACTACTATTTTCACTATTTTTCCCCAAAGTACGCTTCCCGGTACGCTCCCCGGTGCGCATACCGGGCGCTCCCCCTGCGAAAATCGATTTTTTTTTTCACCCGCGGGACCCTTTTATGGCCCCCACATCAAACCTAGGGGGTCAGGGGGGTCTACCCTGCCCCCTTTTGGTTATTTGCCCCTTTGTTTTTGCCACCTCTTGTGTCTCGATCCTACTGAGACACAAGATGGCGGCCGCTCCGGACTGTTTGGAATGTTTACAGACACCCGAGAGCCTATCAGCTTTCCGTGCGCAAGTCGCGTGGCGCGCCCGGAGCGCTCCCCGGTGCGCGTACCTGGGCGCGGCTATAGATATATATATTTTTTTTAACCTAAATTACTCAAAATCCACTGGAGCACATATCTTGAGACATAGCAAAGGCACATCGGGCTACCAGTCCCTACAATTTTGCCAAGTTTGGTGGAAAACCATTCAGCCGTTCGGGCTAAAAGTGAGTCCAACCGCCCTATGGAAATTAACATTGGGAAAACACGTTTTGGGACCCCCCTTTTATCTCAGCCCCCGCTTGACGAAAGGAGCGGAGAGCCGCGAGGCAAATTTGAGGAAAATTTCAGGCAGATTCCTCAACCGGCGCCAAAGTTATTCCCAATAGAATGTTGCAATTTCCCTATGGAAAACAATCCTAACTATAACTACCTACTGGCGGTCGCCAGTAGGTAATATATATGTATATATATATATATATATTCACAGAAAAAACCATAGGTTATAGACCATATATAGTTAGGAATTAGCATTTACAAAACCTTGAAAATTCACTGAAAAAACCATAGGTTATAGACCATATATAGTTAGGAAATAGCATTTAGAAAACCTTATTTTACTCACACAAAACCATTGAAATTCCATATATAGTTAGTTGCACTAACTATATATCGCGCACCTGCAATCCACTGCTGATGATGTCACATATTACATCATTCATGACATGGTCAGTGACATCACTGATGACATCACTGATGACATCTCAAATGACATCACTGATGACATCACTGATGACATCTCATTTGACATTACTGATCACATCACTGATGACATCATTCATGTGATGATACAATGAACCTCTTCAGACTCTAATATAACCTTAGATACACTCAGTGTAAACAGACACTCACAGACTGTCACTCATCCATGGAGTTACTCACACACCTAGTCAGTCTTGCAAAGAATCAATCACACCTCGATTTCCTCAACTATATAGTTATACACACCTTACTTATTGGAACATATAATAACACATATTTACTCTGTTATACAATCCCTGATACAAGTTCACAATAATCCATACAGCCACTCACACATTCACTGGCTCTTATGCACAGTTATTTATATATGTCAACTATCACATGTACTGTGTTTTACATATGTACTTACTTTGACATGTAGCACTGAGATATCCATTCACTCACCAATACACTCATGCACACAGTCAACCGCCCATACAGATGTTTCCACATGCACTTTTGAACCCATACATCTAGTGAATCAACTGCTCACACATCTATGCACAGAGTCATACACCTCCCAGACACCCACACACACACTCAGTCTCCCATACAAATACTTGGGCAACTAATCAATAACCCATATAGTTAGTCATATAGCTAATGATCAACACATGCATCAGATTACAAAACAACAGACACAATGATGCACAATTTAAAACAGTTTAGTCACTAACCCATGCACTCAGTGAGACACATTTAATCACTCACTTATACAGTCAGTCATGCACCTACTAAATCCTTCATCCAGACACTTATACATCCACTCATTCTTCAATATGTAAGACATATTTTAACTTTACAGAAGCATACAGTCACTGGATGTTGTCATCAGTGATGTCATCAGTGATGTCATTTGAGATGTCATCAGTGATGTCATCAGTGATGTCACTGACCATGTCATGAATGATGTAATATGTGACATCATCAGCAGTGGATTGCAGGTGCGCGATATATAGTTAGTGCAACTAACTATATATGGAATTTCAATGGTTTTGTGTGAGTAAAATAAGGTTTTCTAAATGCTATTTCCTAACTATATATGGTCTATAACCTATGGTTTTTTCAGTGAATTTTCAAGGTTTTGTAAATGCTAATTCCTAACTATATATGGTCTATAACCTATGGTTTTTTCTGTGAATTTCATTGGTTTTTTAACAGCTAATATCTGTAGCTGTAAAATGTATTCTTCTTTAAATCCAAAAATATATTTTATATGTTTATGAATAATTTTTTTTTAAAATATTTTTTTTTCTTCGTTCCCGCTTCGCGAATCGGGAAGCTTCCCGTTAGCTGACCTTGATGCCGCGAAATAGACCGCGAGCCGGTAAACGTTTCTTTACCGCAAGTGCCGCGTTAGAAAACAACATCGTGACGCCTCCCGTCCGCATGACGTTCCACGTTGTCGCTTGATACGTCATATGACGTGCTACGTTAGCAAACTGGTACGCGAAGCGAGTGCCAAAGCGCAGGTTTCTGGAAGCAAACCGGGAGGCCCTGCAAAGCGCTTAACGTAAACACAGCAAGTCATGTGACTTGGTAATAACACTTTTCATTGGTTCATTTCACTTTTGGTTTCCTAATGATGTAAAACTAGGTCATATAATCTAAAATGAACACTTTTGATTGGTTGAGAACTCTTGTTTTTCCCAAATGATGAAAATCCCTCCTTCTTTCCTCACTCTGACTTTCATCATTGTGAGAGAAAGACCCTTTGTGATCACTGAGCAATGGCTTCTTTAGTAGCTTCAGCTGGTGCTTCCCCACCACCTCCACCACATCCAAGGAAGAGTGGACCACCTGCTCAAGTTGTAATTCAACAAGAAGAAGAAGAAGAGGAACAGGAGGACGAGCACGAAGAGAGGCAGTTTTTGCCTGAGCAGCCCAAGACGTCTCACCGGAAAGAAAACTTCATTTGGCAATTTTTTAAAATTCCCAAAGGTCAGAAAAAAGTAAATGCAAGATACGTAACTTGCCTTATATGTCAAGATAGACTGTCCAGAGGGACCGACAAAAAATACAGTTTCGGAAACTACACAATGCATCGCCATATGACTAGGTGGCATCCTAACAACTACAGTGCTGCACAGTTTCGGAACGACCTAGATAATCTCCCTATTATGGCCAGAAGATCTGTTGTACCGGAAGTAACGGGACCAGAGGGCAGGGAGATGGTGCCAAATATACAAATGAGATTTGGTGAAGTAAAACACACCTGCGTATTTTGCGATGGATTCATTTCCTACGGAGAAAGAAGCATCACTCTGATCAACAGAGCTATTGACTATCATATGCAAGTTTGTCCGAAACGCCCAAAATAATAAATACTTCTTTTTTTTGTTTTGTTGCTCCTGTTGAGCCCTTTACAATGAATCGTTTTCATTGCCCCCTCCAAGAAAAACCCAAAAAAATATAAAACTGTTCCGAAAAATTCAAAAACAGTAAAAAAATGTTCAGAAAAATAAAAAAAAAAGTTCTTTTCAGAACTACCTCCCCGTTATTAAAAAATTGGTACAATATTTGGAACTGTGCCAACCTCTATTTCTCTTAGTTCGCTTCCTAGTTCGCTCGCTGGTACGCGAACTGGAAGCGAACCAAAAACAGTAAGTATAAGGGAAGGAAACACACACTTATGTTAAAAGAAAGACAGCTATAGGGGAGTAAACTAGAGATACTATTACCCATAATCCACTACTGATGATGTCACATATTACATCATTCATGACATGCTCAGTGACATCATCAGCAGAGGATTGCGGGTTTTTTGGCAACATGCCTTATCCACGGTTTAATAACGCTGCCTTTTGCTTTATATAAGTTTTCAAATTGTATGAAATATATACCAATAGGTCTTTATGAACCTTTAGGTAGTGCTTTTGTTCATGAGGTCTGGTCGCTTCCATACACATACAGATGTTTCAAAGATGATCAAGAAGTTTATCTGAATGGAGAGGAATGCACTGAGACGCCAGATCATTCACTAATGTGTAGGCACATACAGTTACACGATTCATGCAACAAACACCGACCAAATATGGCTTGCGTGTTGCAAGGCACGCCAGTTCCTGCTATCATCCCCACGTTCAAGTTGTTGGAAAATGGTAGTTATTTGATGCTCAATAATGAAGATTGTTCTGAGTTAATTAAAAAGTATTCCTTTTATCGTAACAGTAAGTGAACGGGTTATTTGCTGCAGAAATGTTCTATTTCCTCCCACACATGAACATAGGGAGTTTTCAATCTGGCCACAAATACCAACCTTGGGACACGTTTCAACGGCATGACAAGAATAAGAGCTCTTTTGTCTCAGAGAGAGGTGGCCTTGAGTTCGGCCCGTGAAACTTTCGTACTTCACATAGCGAACACCCGTACACAGGTTTGCCTTTCAATTTCAGCAACATGTTTCCGACTATCTTTAACGCATCCTCCACAAAATCCCTGGCACACTTTTTTAAAGTTGTTACCAGTGGTCTCGTGACTTCATTTGAGAAAATCTTTGGAGTCATCCCTGCTCCCTTTCATTCCATTTTCTCCACTCTGGTTCGTGGATTGCATTTTTACTTGCATTACCAGCGGACGCTCTTGTGCTTTTTTACATTTTTAAATATGGATGTCCCTCCTATGCAACCTCCGACCCTGCAGCTGCTGACACTGTTCCGCAATCGCATGCTAGAATATTATGGCACAATGCCGTTGGCGATATTAAGCACGGCATATGGATTATCTTTTCGGTTCTCCTACTTCACCTGTGTCCAGCCTGTATTTCACTGCCTGACCTGTGATTTCGATTGGGCCATTGATTTGTGTCTCTGCGGACCGGTTTCTCCTGACGTCGACTTTAATCAGCTGATGACTCCTATCATTACTCACGAGTTGATTTGTCCTGGCGAAAGGATTATGGCTGTGGCATTGATGCATGGACTACTTGGTCCCTGGAATTTACTGGCGGCAGCACAGTCTTTCTTGGAACACAGCTTTCTTGAAAACCCACCGAGCTGTCCTCTGATGGTGATAGAGGATCCGGTGCTGGGAGAGCACGTATGTTCTTTTCCGCTTTTAAATTGGATGGCTGAACTGTTTTCGGATGAAGACGGTGACTTCCTATTGGAGGCTGTTGCAGCTTATTTTGCATACACAGTTATGTCATAGACCTTTTTCATGTTTGATATGCTGAGTACTAGCATTTCATTGACAATTCATTGACTTATTTGTCAAGTTTTTATTATTTACCTTGCCTATTGGCTTAAGACTCGATAAAGTACTTGGCTGTTTTATTTTTCTTTAGCATTGAATTTTCCTAGTTTTTAATGCTTTACCTTGCGGACCGTCCACATATAAACTTGCAATCTGCTCTCATGAGATGGCACTTCTATTATCTTATTCAGTTCGTTTCCGGATCATGAGGAGGTGTCATCTAGGTCCTGGATATCTTTACACCGTGTTAAGTTAGCATGGGCTCATTACCGGTTTAAACGCCATTTTTCCTTTTTTGCAACTTCTGCACACGACACTTAGTTGTTGCTTTAGCTTTCCACCTAGTAGTTCATCGTGGTTTACATGAGAATAATATGTTATTGGTCTACTATCTGCTTTACTTGTTAAACTATATCTGTACAGCGAGTGCTAAAGTTTCAAGAACAACACGATACAGAATTGTTATGAGGTCTGATCTCCACGACTTCATACTCATAACATAAGTGCAACTTCTGCCAATTCTGGGCATGAGGCGGGTTTTATATTGCTTTGCCGAACACACATACACAACAGTTGATGCGGTTCACATGAAGAGAGAGCTGGTGTATGCTGATGTGATTCCTTCAAATCTAAGACACTAAAGTATGGACACGCCCTAAACCAACACAAAGAGACCTTCTTAGCAAATAATATAATATGTGTATTAGGGAGGGTGAGATATAAGCAGCCGCGGGCCGTGGAGGGAGTTACGATGGGGCAGGGAGGCGGGGAGGGGGAGAAGCAGGGTGGAGCCCTCTCTACCTTGCCCCTCCCCCTCCCCGCCTCCCTGCCCCACCGTAACTCCCTCCACGGCCCGCGGCTGCTTATAAGTGTTGCTAACTCTTATTCATTTACAGCATGTTAACATACTGTCACCATTCGCTTTTTATGTACTAGTAACTATGCTGGTAATTTTGCTACTGATAATATGTGTACTTGTATTCTCCACCCTGCTTCTCCCCCTCCCCGCCTCCCTGCCTCACCGTAACTCCCTCCACGGCCCGCGGCTGCTTATAAGTGTTGCTAACTCTTATTCATTTACAGCATGTTAACATACTATCACCATTCACTTTTTATGTACTAGTAACTATGCTGGTAATTTTGCTACTGATAATATGTGTACTTTTATTATCTAAGGTACTACGCCTGAGAAGACGGCATTAGTAAATAAACATTTCAAATACACATGTGTTCTTCTTAACTCCATGTTCTGGTTTCTAAGAAATATATAACGACCGACTGTTCATGAGTTCCACGTATCCTGAGGTACTATAAGTTCATATTCTGGATTGTCTAAACATTGAGAGTTTGTTATATCCAATGTGACACTGTACCTAGCTTGCTAAATAGTTTTTGATTACTAACGTGAGTTTTGGGACACCCTAATTCGCCGAGGTTCCAATCCTCTGTCCACAGTTCTGTGTGAGAACAGAAACCCTGCGACAGGGGCACCCCCGACCCTTGCTGGAGCTTCATCACACTTGCGATACAACTCCAGCAATGCGCCACCTTTACGGCACAGATACATCACGCATCTGTGCTGTTTTTGCCCCATGATGCGCCGCATTGTAAATGCAGCACACCATAGGTGACGGAACAGCGGCACAGAATGACTAACACATCCCTGGTGATGCGCCAGTCATCATAAATCTATCCCTATGCTTCTTATCTTGTTAGAGATGAACCGCCATATGTATCATAAAAGTTATTTGCATTTCCTAAATAGCGAACTTTAAGGAATAAATAGCGATTCTTTACCATTCCTAGTTTGCGATGAGCTATTTGCTAATTAGCCGAATGTAGCCCAATGAAGCCCAATGTAGCCCAATGTAGCCCAAAGATGGCCGCCAGACACACAAAAAAACAAATGTAGCCCAAATATCAGCCAGATGTAGCCCAACTATAGCCCAGTGACAGAATGACCAATCAGCTTCGCAAACCTCCGTTACGCGAAGCGGAGCGCTGTTACAGATATATATCTTTTTTTGAACGTTAATTTCTCAAAATCCACTGGAGCACATATATTGAGACCTAGCAAAGGCACATCGGGCTACCAGTCCCTAATATTTTGCCAAGTTTCGTGCAAATCCATTCAGCCGTTCAATTATTATTTTTATTATTTTTTTTTGCCCCGCGGGGCCCTTTTAAAACCTCCACATCAAACCTAGGGGGTCAGCGAGGATCTACTATGCCCCCTTATAGTTATTTCCCCCTTTGTTTTGACCTCCTCTTGTCTCTCGATCCTACCGAGAGACAAGATGGCGGCCGCTACGGACTGTTTGGAATGTTGACAGACGCCGGAGAACCAATCAGCTTCGCTTCACAAAGCTCCGTTGCGCGAAAAGTCCGCGAACCAGAGCGCTAACCGGTCCGCTGTTACAGATATATATCTTTTTTTAAACGTTAATTTCTCAAAATCCACTGGAGCACATATATTGAGACCTACAAAAGGCACATCGGGCTACCAGTCCCTACAATTTTGCCAAGTTTCGTGCAAATCCATTCAGCCGTTCGGGCTAAAAGTGAGGCCAACCGCCCTATGGAAAACTCAATGTTAAAAACACGTTTTGGGACCCCCCTTTTTTCTCGGCCCCCACTGGACGAACCCCCCCCAAATTTTCAAGGGCTGCTCAGAAACAAAATGTGCCATTTTCCTGAAAATTTCAGCCGATTCCGTCCACAAACGCCAAAGTTATTAGACATAGAATTTTCAAAAAACCCATAGAGAAAAAATCCTAACTATATATACCTACTGGCGACCGCCAGTAGGTAATGTATATATATATATATATATATATATATATATACATATATTCCTTACTCCGTTTCCCGATGCACCCAGAAGTCTCACCAGCCGGCAAGCAGTACACGGACACGGACCAGTTAGGTGCTGTTCATTTTATTTGCAGAGAAAAGTCAAAGACGTTTCGGCTCAACGGAGCCTTGTTCACATGATATATATATATATATTACCTACTGGTATATATATATATATATATATTCACTGAAAAAACCATAGGTTATAGACCATATATAGTTAGGGATTAGCATTTACAAAACCTTATTTTACTCGCACAAAACCATTGAAATTCGCATATATAGTTAGTTGCGCTAACTATATATCGCGCACCCGCAATCCACTGCTGATGATGTCACATATTACATCATTCATGACATGGTCAGTGACATCACTGATGACATCACTGATGACATCTCAAATGACATCACTGATGACATCACTGATGACATCACTGATGACATCATCCAGTGACTGTGTATTTCTGTAAAGTTTAAATATGTTTGATATATTGAAGAATGAGTGGATGTATAAGTGTCTGGATGAAGGATTTAGTAGGTGCGTGACTGACTGTATGAGTGAGTGCATAAATGTGTCTGTTGTGATGTAAACTGCTGCATGTGTTGATCATTAGCTATACGAGAGGCTATATGTGTTATTGATTGGTTGCCCAAGTATTTGTATGGGAGATTGAGTTTGTGTGGGGGTGGCTGGGAGGTGTGTGACTCTGTGCATAGATGTGTGAGCAGTTGATTCACTAGGTGTATGAGTTCAAGAGTGCATGTGGAAACAGCTACATGGGCGGTTGACTGTGTGCATGAGTGTATTGATGAGTGAATGGATATCTCAATGCTACATGTCATAGTAAGTACATATGTAAAACACAGTACATGTGAGAGTTGGCATATATAAATAACTGTGCATGAGAGCCACTGAATGTGTGAGTGGCTGTATGGATCATTGTGAACTTGTATCAGGGATTGTATAAGAGAGTAAATATGTGTTAGTATATGTTTGAATAAGTAAGGTGTGTATAACTGTATAGTTGAGGAAATGGAGGTGAGATTGTTTCTTTGCATGACTGACTAGGTGTGTGAGTAACTCCATGGATGAGTGACAGTGTGTGAGTGTCTGTATACACTGAGTGTATCTAAGGTTATATTAGAGTCTGAAGAGGTTCATCGTATTAGCACAAGAATGATGTCATCAGTGATGTCATCAGTGATGTCATCAGTGATGTCATTTGAGATGTCATCAGTGATGTCATCAGTGATGTCACTGACCATGTCATGAATGATGTAATATGTGACATCATCAGCAGTGGATTGCGGGTGCGCGATATATAGTTAGCGCAACTAACTATATATGCGAATTTCAATGGTTTTGTGCGAGTAAAATAAGGTTTTGTAAATGCTAATCCCTAACTATATATGGTCTATAACCTATGGTTTTTTCAGTGAATTTTCAAGGTTTTGTAAATGCTAATTCCTAACTGTATATGGTCTCTAACCTATGGTTTTTTCAGTGAATTTCAATGTTTTTTTAATAGCAAATATCATAAGCTGTCGAATGTCAAGTACGTGGTAAGTAAAAACATTTTCGTGTTTATGCACACTGATCTGCTTTGAATGCTGCCCCCCCCTCATTTCTATTAGGAGTACTCTCTCTTTGCAGATAGTGAAGGGTAGTTAACGCAGGCCTTTGCCCCCGTTGTAATCCGTCGTGCCTGCTTCTCTCTCCATTTGATTGATTGTTATCCAAGCATTTACTGTTTTAGAATTGGTTCTCTTTGGTTCATTCTCTATTTACAAACAAGCACAGAGTCGCAATACTCTGTTTAGTCTTTGCAGATAGTGAAAAATCGTGTAAAAAAACAAAAGGAATCGAGCAAAATCAGTAGGCCACTAATGGGATCTGTTTTTGACCTCGCTAAAATAGAAACATTAGGAACAACCCCTCATGAGAAATACGAAACTAGTGAGATGAACTGAGCTCCACACCATGATGGCTGCAAGACAGCTCGGCTCCGCCACCCACCCCGCCCAAAATAACGATAAACTCTATGCAAATATTACAAATATATACAACACACCAGCAAAGTAACAGGGTAAAACATTTTATTAAATAACTATTTACATAACTATTTTATACTTTGTTGCCCGATCCGGCTAGCTCAATCGATCGAGCATGAAACTCATGCACTCTGATAGTTCAAAGTTTTGAGGAGTGCTTGTTAGACTGTCTGAAGCTTATTTGCACCTGCTACAGCTTCACTATTCTCAATGTAAGTGGGGGCTGTTTGAGGACGTGACTGCATTTGAAAACAATGTGATGCGGTGCCTCCCTGAACCGCTTGACGGAGGCCCCCGAGGGACGGTGTAATGGCGCGGACTCGGAGGGGGCGCTTGGCTCCGGCCCCCTCCCCAAGTCGTGTTGCCCTGTTGTGGCCTGAGATCGCCCCAGACATAGGTGGCCGGCTCCCGGGGTCAAGCGGAACTTTTTGCCTTTTGGTGACTCTTCCATTCTTGACCTTGTCCCACAATCCGTTTGACCTAAAGACACGCTGTAGTGGGGCGCCCCTTTACCGTTTCAGTTGCCATTCCGCCCGCTTTTGCTACACTGTGCCTCTTCCGCTATTCAGCTGTTTACCGCCCGCTCTTGCGACTACAGCGTCTCGCTCACCATGTAGTTGAGTTGCTCCCGCTCTTGCGGTGCAGCGATAGGCGGCTGCCACAGGACTCTCAAAATGGCGGCCGGCTCTTCAGATTTGGGCGTGGTCCACTAAAATGGCCCTGCGACACCTTGGAACTCGGACGCTTGTCTGCTAGGGCTTGGGCTCCATTCTCGAAAGCGTCCCCTCAGCCTTGAAGATTCTACAAAAGTCTTGGGGGCCCCCGACTCCCGCAGGCTTCTGGTGGGGAGCGGCTGCCATGATTGCTCGTGGAATGGCCACGACGGAGCTACGAGATGGTGGTGCTCTCATGCTGACGCCAGCTTCAGTCTGAAACATCCAGAAACACTGTAGACTACCAATTCGATCAGTTCCGGTAGCGCCCCAACGTGACCCGGTAGAGAAGAACTTGCCCTCCCCTCTTTGACTGATGGTTCTTGTTGCCTGTCCCTTCTGTTGTCATTTAACAGAACTATTTAGCCTGCTGAAAGGGGTTGTGTTCCGACCGCTGGTTGGTGGAGACATTTTGACTATATTCTGGACCTGCGTTGTCGCGTAATGCGTCATATGACGCGCAGCGTTAGTGCTTCCGGAAGTGCTCCGGTGCGCGAAGCGCAGCTTCCCAGAAGCGATCCGGGGCGCGGCGCGCAGCGCGTAACGTAAGCATAACAGGTCATGTGACTTGTTAATAAAACTTTTCATTGGTTCATTTTACTTTTCTTATTCTAATGATGAAAGGCTTGGTCATATGACCTAAAAATTACACTTTTTATTACTTTCGAACATTATTTTTTCTTAAACATATATGTTATAATGTTCCAGGCTAATGTACTGTCCCGGAAAATTTACAACTGTCCTGCAAGTAAAATATATTCCTTTTTCGAGAAAAAGGGCGTTTCTTCGTCCCATGACGGAGCCGTTGAGAAAAAGAGGCTCGGCCTGCTGTCTTAGTCGCCGATACGCCTGAATATCAGATTCTTATCGATCACTTTATGTTGCAGGAGTAGAAAACACAACAGCCCTTGACCATTTATCTTTACTGCGTTCCTGCGTATTATACCTTTTACCCTTCATGTAATTGGACTGCTTTATTTCACTTGCCTTTTACTGATTCGAAAACAGTGACTATTATTAAAAACTTTACCAATGTAAATACTACTACCATGTTTTCTTTTAAAAACCTTTATTGTGAAAATTTCAGTATACAAATACGGGCCTATAACCACGTGGGCCGGCCACGGAGCAAACTGTAATCGTATATGATGAGGAGACATTTACACTGTAGAGGAACATAACGGGCGGGCCATTAGGTTGCAAGAACTAAGGTGTCTAACAGTTGCGGAATCGGTGGACGTACATTTTATAATTAAAATACGACAGGGCCAGTTACAATAAAATAATCTAGATATACATTTGCGGGCAAGTACCATGGGTGACGTTAATTCGAACTTTCAATAGTACAGTAATCAATAACACTTAATATCAATAGGGATGTCGAAATATTCAATCAATTCTCGTCCCCGCCCGCCATGTGCTTCAAAACTGCATACGTATCTCGTGATATCAAGGTTGTGCAACCAGTACACAACAAGGAGTTATGAGTCCCATTTATTCCGGCGCCATTTTGGGCGAGGACGGGCAGGTCCAGGATATAGTCAAAATGTCTCCACCAACCATCGACTATGATGATGTTCATATGCTGTATTTATTAGAGTAACACTCATCTGTCCACATGAAATTAATTTGCCACAATCTAAACATGTCATTTTAATCTTTCCAAAGTTCTTCTGAATATTTGGGACCGTTTCCCTTGCCTCTGATGCTGTCAGTGCCACTTCTTTGGTGAATGTACTGGCAGGTCGGGGGTTGTCCTCCAAATCTCTCTTTTGTGCAGCACTATAATTAATCGGTGCCACCTCTCTATATGACGATGCATGGTATAATTACCATAACTATATATTTTTTCGGTTCCTCTGGAGAGTACATCGTGGCAGATGAGGCAGGTAACGTACCGGGCATTTACCTTTTTTGCATGAAGAGGAAAGGAAACAAAATTCGAGCGTCCGAGTTCTAAGGTGTCCCAGGGCCATTTTAGTGGACCAGGCCCAAATCCAAAGAACAGGCCGCCATTTTGAGAGTCCTGTTGCAGCCGCCTGTCGCTGTAGCAGCAAGAGCGGGCGAAACTCAGCTAGACGGCGCTCCACTGCAGATGAAGTGCCTCAACCTGGAGAGGCGGGAGAGGCTCGTTTGCGCCGCCTCCCCCCCCCCTTCGGGCACCCCACGCCGTCTTTCGGCGCAGCATTGTAGGATGGCCACACCAGTGCGGCAACTTGCTAGACACCACCTCGGTGCCATCCGGATCTCGGCGCCCCACTGCAGATGAAGTGCCTCCACATGGAGAAGCGGGAGAGGCTTGTTTGCGCCGCCTCCCCACCCCCCCTTTGGGCACCCCACGCCGACTTTCGGCGCAGCATTGTAGGATGGCCACACCAGTGCGGCAACTTGCTGGACACCACCTCGGTGCCAACCGAATCTCAGCGCCTTGTGGTGTCTTCCATTCCGAAAATATTGTTGGCAGCATTTTGAAAGGAAAGATAAACAGCCGTTTGTGGCCCTCACTACACCGTTCTCCTAGTGAGTCTCACATTGTTACATTTAGGAAGAATGTTGAAGAGTAGTATGTTGAAAATCTGAAGCCATTGTTCTTCAAACTCTCAACCAGCCTTGGATGGAAAAATCCTGAAGAATGTACAAACTGAAAACCAGTTTTTGTCTGTATAGCATCAGCAGCAACGCTTGAGTCAGCTTTGTGTGAAGCCGCCATTTTGATTCAATCAATAGCGTCCCCCTGCACACATTCAGGGACCTGGTCGTGTCTTCAGGTCAAACGGATTGTGGGACAAGATGCACAAAGGAAAAGGAAAAAAGTTCCGCCGGACCCCGGGAGGCGGCCGCCTATGTCATGGGCGATCTTCGGCCACACCAGGGCAATAGTGAAGCTGCAGCAGGTGCAAATAAGCTTCAGACAGTGTTACAAGCGCTGCTCAGAACTCTCAACTATGACACCACCTCGGTGCCATCCGGATCTTGGCGCCTTGTGTTGGTTCCGGCCTATTCACACATCGGTCCGCTACTGACGCCACCTCACAGGCCAACGGGGCACCCCACGCCGACTTTCGGCGCAGCATTGTAGGATGGCCACACCAGTGCGGCAACTTGCTGGACACCACCTCGGTGCCATCCAGATCTCGGCGCGTTGTGCTGCCTTCGGCCTATTCGCCACAAGTGCGCACGCAACTCAGCTGCATAGCGAGTGAAACACCAAGGGGCGCCCCACTGCAGCCGAGGAACCTCTATCTTGGGGGCGACGCACAGCATCACATTTATTTATTTATTTATTTACGTAATTTTTATAGCGCAACAAATACCCGGAGGTGTCTCGGCGCTGTGGAGCTACTGGAGTCAGCCATTCTCTTACTGGTTAAACAGCCATGTTTTCAAGAGCCTGCGAAAACTCATCAGGTTCGGGGCGGCTTTAATGGCAAGTGGCAAGAGATTCCAAAGTTTTGGGGTGGCCACAAGGAAGCGCCTGTCTCCCCAGGTGACCGTTCTTGTACGTGGCACAGGGAGGAGACTGGTATTGGCCAATCTTAATTGCCTTCTGGGAGTATACAGCTGAAAAGCTTCGGTCAGGAACCTGGGTCCTATGCCGTGTACTGCCTTATATGCAATACAGAGGGCCTTGAATTTAATACGGCTCTCAACTCTCAGCCAGTGGAGCTGACGAATGCCAAGAGTGGTGGATTTGCGGCGAGGAATGTTTAGGAGGATCCTGGCAGCCGCATTCTGAATGGATTGCAGCTTCGTTATGACACGCTTCTGGGTGTGAAGAAAGAGAGCGTTCCCATAATCTATTTTAGAGAAGACTAAGGTAGAGACCAGAGTCTTCCCAGCTGAGGGAGGGAGATAAGGTAGCAGCTTCTTAATTTTTTTCAGGATAAAAAATGATGACGACACGACCTTATTAGTGTGGAGGTCAAAAGCCAGCTTGCTGTCAAAAATCACTCCCAGATTTCTGGCTTTTTCCACTGGGACAGGTGGATGGCCAAGCTTTTCCGGCCACCAACTAGGGGACCATTCAGGGGAGAGTCTTCCGAAGGTCATAACCTCGGTCTTGTCCAAGTTGAGCCTAAGACAATTCGAGGCCATCCAGGTACTGACCTCAAGCATAGCTTTCTGGAAGTTGGCCGCTACAGTAAGGCCGTCCTTGTGGATACCCAGAACCAGCTGGGTATCATCTGCATACGATGTAAGCCGTACCCCATGGGCCTTTATTACCCTCGCTAAGTCCGCTACATAGATGTTGAATAGCATAGGACTTAGCGAGGAGCCTTGTGGGACTCCACAAGGGAGTGCAGAGATAGGAGAATAGAAATCTCCCAGCTTTACTGTCTGGGTACGGTTTGCCAGGAAAGATGAAATGAGATCCTTGGCCGGACCGTTTATCCCCAGAGCTGTGACACGGTCGACTAGAGTGACATGGTCGACCGTGTCAAAGGCTGCTGACAAATCCAAAAGGATGAGGACAGCCGCCCCTCCCTGATCCATAATCGCCCTGATCTCATCAGAGGCCTTTATCAAGGCAGTCTCTGTTCCATGCCCTTTCCTAAAACCAAACTGCATTTCGTCGAGAAGTTGGTGGGTCTCGACAAACTCTGAGAGCTGTCTGTTCATCAGGTGTTCGCATACTTTGGCAGGAAAGGGCAGGCACGCAATCGGTCTATAACTTGTGACGGCTGTAGGGTCTAAGGAAGTTTTTTTTAAAAGGGGTTTTATAACAGCCTTCTTCCATATACTGGGAAATTGGCCTGTCAGAAATGCAATATTGCAGATCTCCATAAGGGGGCGCTAGATCACTTCTGTGAGTTTTAGCATCACAGAAGGAGGGCAAGGGTCCAGAGGGGAGCCCGATTTGATGGTGGAAATGAGTTTAATAACATCGTCATGTGAGGCGGGTGAAAAACATGGAAAGGAATCATGATTGTGGTGGGACAGTACTTCTTTCACAGTACCACCTCTGTGTTCAGTTTTGATATCATCTTCAAATGAAGCATATATATCTGCGACCTTTGTGGTAAAGAAAGTGGCTAATTCATTACAGAAAGTCTGTGAGGGCTCAACTCCAGGGCCAGAGGGGGGGGTGGACAAAGTAGTGACAACAGAGAACAGCTCTCTGGCAGAATTAGCAGCGGTCTTAATTTGCGCCGAGAAAAAAAACGTTTTTCGAGCCAAAATCGCCTTTTTATAAATCATAAGGGCATCTTTATAAATTTGTCTGGCTATGGGGCAGTAGGCTTTCCTCCAGCGCCTTTCTAGATTCCTACAATGTTGGCGATGAAGTCGGAGATCTTCATTATACCAGGGGGCCGAAGGAGATACTCTATTAGGTCTCGTGAGTTTCTCTGGGGCCACTAGATCAGCGGCACTTTGGATCCAGTCCTGGAAATCTGAGGCTGATAGTACAGGAGCATTTCCTCCCTGAGGACCGGAGGAGGCCAGGGAATCTAGCATCTGAAGAAAGTCTGCGTTTTTCCAAGCACGAGTCCCCATCCTAGTTCGGGGCCTGGGAAGTGAAGGGTACACGGTCCGTATATCTAGCTGAAATATAATAGCCCTGTGGTCTGACCACGTGATAGGAATAATGTCCAGCACAGAAATGTCAGGATCATTAGTGAACAGACCATCAAGGGTGTGTCCAGCTTGATGTGTAATGCCCTTGACTAATTGGTGCAGTCCTAAATTGGAAAAGTCAGTCATGAGTTGAGTGGTATCAGAGTTGTCCTGCTCTTCCAAATAGAAGTTAAAATCTCCCAATATCGTATATTTATCTGAACCTATGACGTTATCATTCAGGTCAGAGAGAGTGGAGAGAAAAGAGTTACGGAGGCCAGGGGGTCGATAAAGTATTATACCCTTTAGTGCCTGCTTGGGGTTAATACTAATAGCAAAGGCAGCTGATTCACAATTGGCCGAGTTTATAGGGTCGAGTGTGGTACGATATTTATCCTTGTAAATAATTGCAAGGCCCCCACCTCTTCCTATAGGCCTATCATGTCTAGCGACGCTGTATCCATCCGGGGTAGCATCGCAAAAATCCGGACCTGACCCGGCATCTGCCCAGGTCTCAGTGGCAAATAATAGATCCAGATCATGGGCGAGAATAAACTCATTAATGTGAAAACTATGACATGGGAGTGAGCGCGTATTAATAAGCGCAGCTCGACAGCCATGCAGAGGAGCGTTATCTGAAGCATGTGGCGTGCCGTAATTTAGTTCTAGATGGGCTAGTAGATGAGGTTGGGGGAGTTGGTAGCTACAACCTGGGCACATAGAGGGGCGAGTGCCCATCACAGCAGTCAGAGAGGCGGTAGTACAGTCCTGATAAATCTTACCAGGATTCAGCTCTTTTAGATACTGGGATGAGTACAGCAATCGGGGACCAGGGGTTGTGGCCCTGGGCCGTGTCCGGTCGCGGACGGGCGCAGACGGGCTTGGCTTTGGCGCGGCTTCGGCGCGCGCCCGCTGCGCCAGCCCGCTGCGCCGTCTAGACATGGTACTAAATATATAGAGCGTGAGGAGGGTGAGAGGCCGGCGCGACTAGAGCGCAGCCCCAGCCCACACCCAAGATGGCGCCCGCCGCTGCCTTCCGCGAAAACAAAGCGGCTAGGCGAGGCAAAGAGAAGAGGATTAAAGCGTGAGGAAGGTGTTAGTGTGCCTAATCTCAATTCCCTTTTTAAAACAGTCTAATTAAAAGCCCCCAAGAAAATCAGCACATAAATGTTAAAATGATTAAAAATCGCTATTCACAACTCTGTAATGCAGCAAATTGAAAACTGAACGCAGTTGGCTCGCAGCCCTAGTACTCCCGACTAGGGAGAGCTCTAAAGGCAGCGAGCGGCAGAGAAACTCCCAACTAAATAGTCAGGGAGGGCGGGAGGCCGGCGCGACTAGAGCGCAGCCCCAGCCCACACCCAAGATGGCGCCCGCCACCGCCTTCCGCGAAAACAAAGCGGCTAGGCGAGGCAAAGAGAAGAGGATTAAAGCATGAGGAAGGTGTTAGTGTGCCTAATCTCAATTCCCTTTTTAAAACAGTCTAATTAAAAGCCCCCAAGAAAATCAGCACATAAATGTTAAAATGATTAAAAATCGCTATTCACAACTCTGTAATGCAGCAAATTGAAAACTGAACGCAGTTGGCTCGCAGCCCTAGTACTCCCGACTAGGGAGAGCTCTAAAGGCAGTCAGATCCTCACACAGCCCCCACTGAACGACGCGAACTCACAGGCCAACGGGGCGCCCCACGCCGACTTTCGGCGCAGCATTGTAGGATGGCCACACCAGTGCGGCAACTTGCTGGACACCACCTCGGTGCCATCCGGATCTTGGCGCGTTGTGCTGCCTTCGGCCTATTCGCACATCGGTCCGCTACTGACGCCGCCTCACGTGCCAATGGATTTTCTACGCTTTTTATAGCCCTATGCCGCATAACAGGTCATGTGACTTGTTTATAAAACTTTTCATTGGTTCATTTTACTTTTGGTTTCCTAATGATGGAAGGCTTGATCATATGACCTAAAAATAACACTTTTCATTGGATTAAAACATTTTTTTTTCCCAAACGATGAAAGCCCCACCTTGTTTCTGGATGTTTCAGACTGAAGCTGGCGTCAGCATGAAAGCACCACCATCTCGTGGCTCCGTCGTGGTCATTCCGCGAGCAATCATGGCAGCCGCTCCCCACCGGAAGCCTGCAGGAGTCGGGGGCCCCCAAGACTTTTGTAGAATCTTCAAGGCTGAGGGGACGCTTTCGAGAATGGGGTCCAAGACCTAGCAGACAAGCATCCGAGTTCCAAGGTGTCCCAGGGCCATTTCAGTGGACCAGGCCCAAAAAGGAAAGAGCCTGCCGCCATTTTGAGAGTCCTGTGGCAGCCGCGTATCGCTGCACCGCAAGAGTGGGCACAACTCAGCTGAATGGCGGATTTTGGCACAGTGTACCAAAAGCGGGCGGAATGGCAACTGAAACGGTAAAGGGGCGCCCCACTACAGCAGATGAGCCTCCACCTGGGGAGGCCCGTTCACGCCGCCTCACCCCACCCCCCCGGGGCGCCCCACGCCGTTATTCGGAGCAGCATTGTAGGATACCAAAACCAGTCCGGCAACTTACTGGACATCACCTGGGTGCCATCCACATCTCAGCGCGTTCTGCTGCCTTGGGACTATTCGCACAACAGACCGCTACTGACGAGGCCTCCCCCCGCATCCCCCGGGACGCCCCACGCCGTTTTTCGGAGCTGCATTGTAGGATACCAAAAACCAGTGCGGCACCCAGGTAACATCACCTGGGTGCCGTCCAGAACTCAGCACGTTGTGCTGCCTTGGGACTATTCGCACAAAACACAGCTACTGACCATTGTTGCTTCTTTTTTCAAAAAAATGTTTAAATGTATTTACTGTTTTTGTTGCGTTGTATATATTTATAAGTTATTAAAGTTTTATAATCCTACTACTTTGTTGGAGTGCTATATATTTTTAATGTGACACATAATTGTAAAAACTTTGATGTACAAAGAGGCATCCCTGGAATCTTCCGCTTCAGGCTCGGTCCCCTCCCCAATCACAATACAGGATGGTTTTCAAATAGTAGGAACGCGTGTGGTGTGACGGATCTCATCGGGTGGGGGCCTTGATCTACTGTAACTCCTTTGAAGAGGGGTGATTCTTTACAGCTGGGGCCATAAACTACATCTGCAGGGCTAGGTGATAGCTTGGGACCGGCCTGGACAATCGGACACAGAGGAAGAGGAGTGTCAGAGGGTGCGGTAGTGAATAGGGCGAAAGGGAGGTGTCGGGCGGGCACAGGGTGTGATTCTCAAGGAAGAGCAGCGCAGATGGGGGGAGGTTTATTGCCCATGCATAAGACAGAGAGCGGGGGTGACCAGTGCCTGGGGGAGATGCTTGCGAGGGTGGGGAGCCATGCTAAGGATCGACAGCGTGCAGAGAGTGGGTCTGGTCAAGGCATCTAAAATGGCTGCCGTGCACGACAAAAGTGTGACATTTGAAAAAAGGCAAGATGGCGCAGACAATGTTTATCAACACTTCCTGATTTCCTTCGAATCGAACGTTAACAGACGTTATCTCTCCCACACTACCGGTCCCCCTGGGCTTAAACGCCGAGATGGTAGGGACTGCATCCCGTGGAGATAGGCCGAGACGTCACTCAGCAGAAAAAAAAAGAAAAAAAAAGTCTATAAACATACAATAAGTTAAAAGTCAATCATTCTTGTTTCCTTGTAGTACGCTCCCCAGTCCGCTTTCCGTTACGCATACCGGGCGCACCCCACGAAAAAAAACGATTTTTTTTTTTATTTTTTTTTTGCCCCGCGGGGCCCTTTTAAAGCCTCCACATCAAACCTAGGGGGTCAGGGAGGATCTACTATGCCCCCTTATGGTCATTTGCCCCTTCGCTTTGGCCTCCTCTTGTCTCTCGATCCTACCGAGAGACAAGATGGCGGCCGCTCCGGACTGTTTAGAATGTTGACAGACACCGGAGAGCCAATCAGCTTCGCTTCGCGAAGTTCCGTTACGCGTCAAGTACGCGAACCGGGGCGCTGCCCGGAGCGCGCTTACAGATTTATATCTTTTTTTGAACGTTAATTTCTCAAAATCCACTGGAGCACATATATTGAGACCTAGCAAAGGCACATCGGGCTAACAGTCCCTACAATTTTGCCAAGTTTCGTGCAAATCCATTCAGCCGTTCGGGCTAAAAGTGAGGCCAACCGCCCTATGGAAATTAACATGGGAAAAATGCGTTTTGGGACCCCCCTTTTTTCTCGGCCCCCCCTTGACAAACCCCCCTCAAAGTTTCAGTGGCTGCTCAGAAACAAAATGTTCCATTTTCCTGAAAATTACAGCCAATTCCGTCCTCAAACGCCAAAGTTATTAGACATAGAATTTTCAAAAATCCCATAGAGAAAAAATCCTAACTATATATACCTACTGGCGACCGCCAGTAGGTAATATATATATATATATATATATATATATATATATATATATATATATATATATATATATATATATATATATATTACACCAGTTATAGTTAGCTGGAAATTTTACTCGCATAAAACCATTGAAATTCCCACGTTATAGTTAGTTGAACTCACTATAACTTGCGCGTGCAATGCACTGCTGATGACGTCACATATTACATCACTCATGACATGGTCAGTGACATCACTCATGACATCACTGATGACACCATCCAGTGAATGTGTGTCTTTCTGAAAAATAAATAATAGTGAGTAATGTTTAAATATTTAAATATATGTATTAATGTAACACTTTGTGTATAAGTGGCTGCATGGGTTGGTGTGTAGCTACATGTGTAGGTATATGCGTTATTAGATGTTTTTCTTAGTATCAGTATAAGTGTTTGTATGGTTTGGTGGGGGTATTACTTAGCACATAGATGCATGAATGACTGACTCTCTGTTTGTATGTGTATTGAATATAGCACATGTGCAGGACTGTATGGGTGGATGAGTGTGTATATGTGTATGTTAGTGAGTGAATGACTGTCTCACTAGTGTCTTTATCAGTAACTACATATGTTGTAATGTAGTATATGTGAATATTGATGTATATAAGTGAGTATATGTGAGACTGAGGGATTGTAAGAGTTCCTTTTTAAATTAGATTGTTTAAGAGAGTAAGTATGTGTAAGTTTCCTTAAAAGTAAAGTGGTAGTGTGTGTATAACTGTATATGCAAATAAATGGATGTTTAATAGTTTATTTGCATGTGTGAGTATGTGTGACAGTATCTTTTGGATGACTGTCATGTGTGTAACAGGATGTATAGGTGTATCACTACATATGATGAGTGAGTATATGTATGAGTGACTACATAGAACTGTTGGTGAATGAGTGGATGTGTATATAGATGGTGGAATTACTGAATTGGTTGTTGTAACTGGTATGGGTCTCTCCATTTTTTTGAAAATTTTAGTTTCTATTTTTGAATATGTGTTTCAAGGGTTACATTACAGTGAAAGGAGGTCTGTCACTCTGTCACAAGGATGGTGTCATCAGTGATGTCATGAGTGATGTCACTGACCATGTCATGAGTGATGTAATATGTGACGTCATCAGCAGTGCATTGCACGCGCAAGTTATAGTGAGTCCAACTAACTATAACGTGGGAATTTCAAGGGTTTTATGCGAGTAAAATTTCCAGCTAACTATAACTGGTGTAAAACCTATGGTTTTTTCAGTGAATTTAATAGGTTTTTTAAATGCTAATTCCTAACTATAACTGGTGTGAAACCTATGGTTTTTTCAGTGAATTTCAATGGTTTTTTAATAGCAAATCTTTATATGTATAAAAAAGAATACATTTTAAAACGAATTTTATATTGTATAATTATGTCCAAATGTATTATTTTTTTTTTTTATATTTAACTTGGGGCGCGCCCTGGGGCGCGTACCGGGGAGCGTCCCGGGAGCGCTATTGCCGCGAACGAAAACAACATCGTGAGGTATCGCGCACACGCGTGATGCGTCATATGACGCACAGCGTAATCGCAACCGAAAGCACGCGATCGCATACGATCGCGAAACGTCCTGACGCGCTTACGTTACTCACCCGCGGGCGCGCCCCGGGGCGCGTAGCGTAAGCGCGTCGGGTCATGTGATTTGAAAAGAACACTTTCTATTGGTGCAGAACAGGTTTGGTTTCTAAATGAGTAATGCCTGGGTCTTGTGACCAGCCTGGGTCTTGTGACCTGAAAATAACACTTTCTATTGGTGCAGAACAGTTTTGGTTTCCATATGAGTAAAGCCTTGGTCTTGTGAACTGAAAATAACACTTCTGATTGGTTCAGCACAGTTTTTTTTCCAAATGATAAAAAACCCCACCTTTCTTCCTCACTCTGACTTTGTCCTTTGACTGAGGAAGACCTGTTTCATCTACAGAGACAATTCTTTTGTACTTTGAAATGGCTACTGTAGCAGCAACAGCTGGAGCATCTGCACCACCACCACAACCACCAAGAGGACCACCACAACAATACATTGCTGGTGGTGAAGAGGAGGAGGAGGAAGAGGAGGAGGAGGAGGGGAGCAGATGGCTGCCTGAAGAAAATACCCCATACAAGCCAAAAGAACACATTGTATGGGAGTTTTTTTCACTTCCAGAGGGCAAGAAAAAAGTTAATGCGGCTAAGGTAACATGTCGAATCTGTGGTGCAGAACTCTCAAGGGGCAATCCAGATAAAAAATATTCATTTGGTAATAATACCATGATTCGGCATATGATCCGGAAGCATCCTGCTAACTATTCTCGTGCAGAGATCAGGGAACTGGCCAGTCACCTCCCCCAATGTTCAAGGACCAGCTCCAAAAGAAAGCAATCCACTCAATCGGGACCAGAAGCATCAGAGGTGATGCCTTGTATCCAAGAACGATTTGGTACTTTTAGAGTCACTTGTACTGAATGTGGCAAGCTCATCGCCTATGGTGAAAAGAGCGTAAAGCTGATCGTCCTTGCTGGTGAGAATCACATTTGCCCCAAACAAAAGAAGTAATTTTTTCCGTTTTTTGTTTTTTGCTCCAGTTGAGCCATTTTCAATTCCTTTTCTCTTTGTTTCTTCCCATAAAAAATACAAAAAAAATATAAAACTGTTTTGAAAAGCCAAAAAAAGTACAAAATGTTCAAAAAACATTAAAAAAATATAAAACAACAAAAAGAATAAAAAAAACTGTTCTTTTTAGAACTACCTTTCATTTATAAAATTAAAGCTATATTTTTAAAGGATCTCTGACAATTTTTTGCCCTTAGGGTACGTGTACCGGGGCGCGCCCCCCCAAAAAAAGAATTGTTTATTACATAGTAAAAAATAGAGAAGGTGTAATTGGATGAAAGTGAGAAAATTAAAATGACTAAAGGAGCGAAAGAAAGGAAGAGAGAGGAAGAACACTAAAGTAGAGATAGTGTGAGACTGTGATTGGCTGTTAAAAGAAAAAGAAAGGACAGTAAAAAATGGAGAATGAAGGGTACTGGCGGAACCACGATAAATGAAGAACGATGAGGGAAAGTGAGAAAAGACCAGGTAGTATAAGTAAAGAGGGATGAAAGAGGGAGAAAAATTGAATTAGGATAACACATGGGGAGTGACAAAGAGAGAGGACAAAGAGAGTAAAGGAAACAGTACCTGAATGGGCTTGAGTAAAACAGCAAAAAAAGATAAGTAATGCAGTGTGTGTGACTTATAGGGAGTCAGTGGGTGTAGGTCGGGGTGTGGGTGTGTAAGGTGTGTCTGTGGGTGTGGTTGTGTGGAGTGTTTCGGTGTGGGTGGAGGTGAGGGTGTGTGAAATATGTGTGAGAAGTGTATGAGTGTGGGGTGTATATGTGTTCGATGTATGTGTGTGTATGGAATGTGTGTGTGTGTTTGAGGAGTGTGTGTGGGAGGATTTTTTGTGTGTATGAGGTGTGTGTGTGGTGTGTGTGTGGGGTGTATGTTACAGGTGTGTGTATGTGTTGGGAAGGGGATGAGGTGTATGTGTAGGAGTAAGGTAAATAATTAAGAAATAGAGAATGAGTGAAGAAGCAAAGGAAGGGAACAGAGGGTAAGTGAAGTAAAGAATAGGGATTGAAAGAAGTTGAATATGAGAGGGGAAATAGGGAAAGGGGAGTGAACATGTAGAATCAGAATAAGTGAGGGAAGCAGAGTAAAGACACAGGAGTGAGGTAGATTGAGAAAATGTTAGTGACCTTAAAGCAAAGGGTGATGACAAACTACATTTTTTTAGTCATACTTACCATATAATAAATGTAACTTTAATAAAAAAATGTAACTACACTTTGTATCTGTGAAAGAGAGAAGAAAAAATAAGTTATAATTAGTAAAATATGTATTTTAAATTAAAAGATACAAATGAAGAGGTTAAAAATCACAATGCTCTATTTAGAAATAAAGTTAGAGTGAAGGACAGAGAAAGGGAAATAAACTAAGGTAGAAGGACAAAAAGAGAGAAAAAGAAATAGAAGGAGATCAAATTACAAAGAATAAGGCATATAGATTCACTGACAAAAAGAGAGAGAAGAACAGAGAAATGAACTGAAGGTAAGAAAGATACTAAAACAATGTGAGTTAGCAAAACTAAATCAGGAAACAGAAGTAAGTAAAAAGATAATGACTGAGACAGAAAACAGTCTAATTAAGGATGCATTTAGAAGAATGAGGAATAGAAGATAACTGAGAGTAAGTGAAGAACAGTCATAGAGTGAAAGGATGAAGGAAGACAGGATAATATACAACGATTGAGGGAAATGGACTGAGGAAGTTATAAGGTAGACACACTAAGAGAAAAACTGAGTGAGGTGGAGTACAATGAGTGAGAAAAGGAAATGAGTAAGTGAGCAAAAAGAAGGAAAGAGAGGAGAAGATGACTAAAACAGTGCTACTGAGAGAAAATATTTTGGTGATGAAAGTAAAGAGAAGGACATTGAAAGAAAGGAAATGAGGGATAATAATGGAACCAGAGTAAAAGAAATGGAATGAAGAACGATGAGAGAGGAGCAGTGAAGTTGTTGTAAAAGAAGTGATAGAAGGTAGATAAACACAAGTGAACATAACAGAAGTAGAGTGAGGCACTGACGACATAGAAGTAGTAAACGAAAAATAGAGAGAAGAGGTCAAAAGTAAGGAGCAAACAAAGATAAGCGAGGGAGAGTGGGTGATTTATAGTGATAGAGTGCAATAATACTGCTGACTGAGTAAACAGGAATTACTAAAAGAGCAAAGGAGGAAAATACGGAAAAGAGAAGTAAAGCAGAGAGACTGAAAGCTGAAAAGTTATGCAAGGGAGAGACGGGATGCACACAGTTGAAATGAGAATGAGGTTTTGTCAAAGAAGTGGAGTAAGGGAACGGGGGTTACAGAGAGTGAGAGAAAGATATTATAAGTGAGTAAAAAGAGCTGAAAGAGGATGGAAAAAGGAAAGTAAGTGTCAGAGAATGGGAATACAATTTAATTTACACAATCCAAAGTATAGAAATAACTTGTACAACATGTTACATAGTTTATTTTTGCTGTTCTCAGAATATATTGAATTTCACTTAAAACAGTGAGTTCAAATTACTCATCATATGACAGCGGGAAAAAAAAACACAATCTAAAAGATTGTGTTTTAAAAAAAAAATTAAATACTGACAACTGACAAATGTATGCTAATCTTAGATTGACTTACTTTTCCTTGAGGCCAAATACTGTATCATGGTGGTCCTTTTCTCGTTGGAAAGTACTTTGCTGTTCACTTAAAAATCCATTTCATCGACTTTCTATAAGAAAAGCTCCAAGAACATCTGAAATATGTTCAATATTTTCATATACTCCTTTTTTTCAGTCATGACTCTTTACTCATTCCTGCACCTTTCCATTTGGCCAAATAGTGTCAGATGTATGAGTATATGTTCAAATTAATTCTAAGGCACTCTGAAATGACCTTTTTCCCGACGTTCTGAAAGAAAGGCTCTACAACATTTTCACAATATTCAAGTATTTGTAAAACCATCTCTGACTCACTCATGTTCATCATTTTCTATAATACTAATATCACTTACTATGAGATCCACTTACAGTACCTATATGACAAGTCAATTTTTTATATTGCCTGGATCACTTTTACTCAGAATATATTTTTAAACAGCAAAATAACCTTTATTAACTGCTCCCGTCTTCATTGGCCAATTACTTTACCTAAATGTTGGCTGTAAAAACACTAGGTTTGAAATTATAAAGCCAAAAGGCAAACGTTGTTTGAAAGTCAAATGAGTGTCGTTACATTGGGTCCAACCTTTAGTAATGCCCTGATGTTGTAAAAGGACCATCATGAAAAATAATAGCTACAGTTGCAAAGGTTCTTCCTGATATCAATAACTGAGAAGCCACGAAATTTTTAATAGATGTTGTCAATTTAGTTCCATCAGGTCTACATCGTTGGAACATTAAAATGACATAGTGACCATAATTTTGTAGAAATAATGTGGACAGCATTGTAGACTTACATTGGGTACACACCATATTGTGATCCGCTGCTTTAACTAGATTATTAAAAGGCACTGATTTGCAGTCTGGTAAAGTCAAATATATAAATCTTTCAGAGTCTATTCTAGTAGTACTTGATGAAGCACAGTTATCACAGTCATGTTGTCATTGATAAGAAAGTTTAAAAAGATTTTTTATATCTACTCCTTCATCTTCCAATACATCAAACATATACATTAAAAATTCCTGACAATCCTGCAGAATTATCTGTGGAAATTGATTTTGACCTGAACATATGTCTACAAGATTTCTAATTTCTGAAACACTTTCTATTTTTCCTCTATCACTACTACATTTCTCTAACACAGAATTCAATAAACAGCACAATGTTTGTTCCCGATTTTCGACAATCTGTTTTTGTAAATTTTGAAGAAAAAAACCAACATTAACTACTACATTAGCATAGCAGTTGACACCAGAACTGTTTTCAAACTGAAATCCAACAACATCCTCAACAGAATCCTTTTTCCTTCTGCTTACAATTACAGTTTCATCTACTTTTTGTCTTTTTGCTACTACCTCACTGCAATTACTCTCATTTCTTCTTTTTCGGCCTACCACACGTTTTACAATCAGAGGATATTGAGGCAAATGTGGAGCATACTCTCTTCTTAACCTATTGTATTCTTTAACACAATCTAGATCAGCACAAATCTTTGTTTCATCACACTCAATCAAGTACAATCCTGATAAAGTTCTGACTCGTGATAAAGCCACATATGCCATACCCTCTTTAAACACAGAACTTCCAATGTTCACCAAAGCACTAACTTCACTTAAACCTTGAGATTTATGAATTGTCACTGCATATGCCAAACAAATAGGAAACTGTTTTCGGCGAACATATAAGTCTTTCACGAGCAAAAATCTAGCTGAACAACGACAAATTTGTTCTATTTCATCAATGCCATCAAATTTAATTTTTAAAATTTCAATTCCATCTCTATTTTTGTAATTCACAAAACCAACAACATGACCCATTGCTCCATTTACCAGACCTCTTTCAACATTTAAATTCCTTCTCAAAATGACACGACAATTCAAACACACATTCAGAGTCTTTTCAAAACCAGCAGTTTTAGATATACTCTTCTCTAATGATTCCAATTTTGATTTCAAATTTTCAGACAAAACAATTGTTGCTCCCATATGCTCTATTTTATCTGCAGCTTCCAGTTTCACTATCTCTTCATTTTCTAAATTTAACATTTTGTTGTTGAACATGGAACATTCTTTCAGAGTTGGCATCAATCATATGGCAGATTTCCTCTCGTTAATTTTCCTAAACATATTCTCTGGAAGAATGTTTTCATTTGGGTACAAATTTGAAATTAACCATCCATGTAAAGCTTCTTTCCCTTGCTGTCTTATTTTTCCTACTCTTACGTCTTGTAAAATATTTTTATAATCTTCATCCTTTGCCTGCCGCATATTTTGAAGCAGTTCTGCATATTTGAAGTTTAACCATATATTAACGTTTCCAATGCTTCCTAGGCACTTCCAGGTATCTTCATGCATGAGCATTTTGAACACAGGTTGTCCTTTCACTGGAGTCAACTGCAGAAGATCTCCAAAAACAATAATATGTTTTCCTCCAAATAAAACATCATAGTCTGTACTAAGAATTTCTTGCATTCTCAAATGCACAAAGGCAAGCATTATATTTGACACCATGCTTACTTCATCAATGATAAGAAGTTTCATTTTCTTCAGGACTCTCGAAACTTCGGAACACGCATCTCCAGATAGCTTGTGATATTGCAATTTGTTATCATGCTCCACTGGCAGCATCAGTAAACGATGTAAAGTAATCCCTTTAATATTATGTGCTGCCAGCCCAGTTGGAGTGGTAACAACACAAGACAGCGGTGATTCAGTCCTTTTCTGCAGATAAGATGCAATTGCTTTAATCAGAAAACTTTTTCCAGTTCCCGCTTCTCCACTCACGTACAGTCGGACAGGCTTAAATGATGTACATGAGTACTCTTTCTTCTCATGACTCAATCCATGTTCAACCTGTTCTGTGACTTCGTCATATATCAGTTTCTGCTCAAGGTTTAATTGTTTCACCAAATCTTCTAAATTAATTACATCCTCTTGAGCTTGCTCCATAGCTCTTTCCATCTCATCCATGGCAGTGGCAGCTTCATTTTGGATAATTGGTCCTCCTAGTGGATCCTGACTCAATGAAGCAGAACTCTGACTGCCTTTAGAACTGTCTCTCGCAATCTCTGCAGCAATTTTTGCTTCTTGCTCGATTTCTTCATTCAACATTTGCAGATAATTTGAAAAAACAGGACATTCTATGGTATCCTTCGTAGCATTAAAAGAGTCTTCATAACAGAGAAAATCTCCAAGTAGTTCCTCTTCTTCTCGCCATGGTTTAAAGAGTTGCAAAAGAGCCAAATAATAAAATTCTCTTGTATCTGGATTTTCACAACTCAATTTTCGATGATTAATCAAATGACCTTTTTTCTGTTTCACTAGACATCCTTCACATCCAATGACAGCATATATTCCATTATTGATATCATCTCTGATGTTCCTCTTATAAATATATCTTTGCAGAACTTCATAGAGACAAGCATTCTCAAGGTGAGGACTTCTATTTGGATAGTATGTATCCAACACGTTTGTCTTCAAAATATCTGTACTTTCTGGTTCTTTCTCCGCCAAATACTCTATCTCTTGTACAGATTTCAAAACTTGATTTCGTGTTGCAGCAAGACCTAGACTCACCCAAATGATGGTTCTAGATTTGGCATAAAGACTTGCTGACGACAATCGATCAGAACATTCATATGCTCCAATTTCTCGATGCGACAACATCTTCAGACTGTAACTGTATAATTTCTTGCTTAGACTATTTTCATGTGAAATGTCCTCCCACATTTCCTTCAGTTCTGTCTTTTCTTTTTTTGTGATGAAAGACGTCACATATCGAGCCACAGCAATAGAGTTGTCAGCAACGAACTGAATATCCATGTTAGCATTCCACATGGACAAAATCACTGGGTTGTAGTCGTTGATGTACTTGGACTCTTCGTTTTTTTTAAAATTGTTTGTATTTTTTGGTGATTTCCTCGTCACAGTATGTCGCAGAGAAGACATCAAATTATTTACTCTTCCTTTAGAAATCACTGGTCGTGGAAAGCTGAAATGACATTTTGTGTAGAACTTGTCCTTGTTTCTGAATTTTCGACGACAGTACTTTCCACAACAATGGGATTGAAAGCGTAAAACTTGTTGCCTTAAACTGTTTTCCTCTGTAGTTTTTGGAACAGCACATGTTGAATACTCTTCAATAAAACTCATCACTGTTTCATCCGAATCTGTTCCAAATTTGGGTGCATCTTTAATCCACAACAACATATGTATGTGAGGAGCACCTCTCGCTTGATACTCCTTTCTCCAAAAGAAATCCAAAACCTCTCCAAGGGGAGGATTTTTTTTGTTGGTAATAAAAGACATCATAGCTTCAAATCTATGATTGAAATATCTGCATACATTCACTGGATCCAAAGAACACAGTTCTCCAGGTGTTTTGAATTCTATATTTTGTATATTTGCATTTGCCTCTAGTAGAAATTGAAGTAAGTCGTCCCATGCATACTCGGCTAAGAGTGAGGAACCATGTAGGAGTTCCTAAGTTTCTTAGCATACATTTCAATTCCCCATGACGACGGTACCAATACTCATTTGTACCACGCTGACATGCCATGAGATTGATTAGATGAGATTCCAAAATATTATCTTGCAGATTCACTTTCTCCATAAAGTCCCTCGCCGAAACATTTTGCAGATGTGCTCCACTTTTCAGTATATAGTTTACTGCATAAGAAAGCCCAGACAAGTCACTTTCATACAGTAGATGAAACAAATAGGGAATGCACTGACGAAACCTTGGATCTTCAGCATATAATCTTACAGTTCGATATTCAGATGCAGGAATTTGAAGTGGACGATCGTCATATCGTCCACCCCGACCTGTTGGAAATAGCTGTGGAAAACAACAAGCTTCCAAACTTTCTTCCCATACACTAATGGGACTTCCTTTTGCTGCTTTCATTTGAAACAATTCAATTGCATTCCCCATTACTTCTTTGGAATGCAAAGGATGAACAGTATAATGTTCATATATTTCTTCACTTCTAGACACATCAACTTTTTCATTTTGGCCGCCTGAACAATCACTGTCTTCATCTGCAGCTGTTTCCTCTGCTGCAACACATACATCTTTGTAATACTCATTGTTTTTGACTAAATACAACGTTGCCTTTTTGACTTTCCTAACATCCACTAAATCTTGCCAGATTTTCTTACTCTTTGTCGGAACCCCATTAACTAGAATAACTAACGGTTCCTCTTCTACTTTTTCTATACCAATTGTATCAATATTTTTTTTGAAATCAAGAGGCAAATAAACAACTCTTCCCTTTAATCCTCTCTGCAAATCTGAAGGAGGCAATTTCCCTATCTTAGGCTCCATGCGAACAATTGCCTGAAAAGGGTAGACACATTAAATCAAAATAGACTCATATGTATTTAAATCCATCAATTCACGGGGAATGTCTACCAACTCCAGTTTATTATGAACAGCTCTAGCAGGCATTCTGTTTTGATTTAATTTATCATAACAATATTTACAAATACGCTGATCAGAACTCAAATCAAAACAATTCTCCACCCACAAATAAGTTGCAAAATCCTTCCACTCATAATTATTCATCTTTTCACTTTTTACGTATAAATCAACTAATCTAGTTTGATGCTTATAATGACTTCGTCGACAACACAGACAAGTAAAATTCGGCCTTTCACTTGATTTCACCTTAAACCTGGTAATTTCCTGCTCAAACCTTTCTGTACTTGAAATCTGTACATTGTCTTCCACATTACCTTGAATTGCTGTGTCAATTTCTACACTATCCTCTTTTTCACCAAAATAACAAATCTCAATTTCTTCACAAATCTTCTTCACATCTAATTCAGTTCCATGCAAAAGAGCACTGTTTAATTGTTTGAGCTTAAGTGCTGGACTTTTTGCATAATACAACATTCTCACTAATTTCCTCATTTTGGTATGATGCACTGCTAACATCCTAAAATGATGAAAAACACTCTGACAGACTTTTCTAGAAAGACAAGCCAGTGAATGGCCTTGCAAACCTGTGTTTTCTCTCACTCTGCAAGGATCTAAGTCTTGCAACAACTTCACTTTCTGCTTTAGACTTTTCTTACCATATGTACGTAAGAAATTACAAAACAAATCAATTGATTCCTGTCGCACACTACAAATACGACTACACTTCCAAGTGTACACTGGACCCTTAGTACGTCTCCCTAAAACTTCATCAGTTAACACCTCTTCTGGTTCTCTAGGCACAAGTTTCTCTTTTTCAATCGGACAACCGTCTTTCACTTCATACGCTCGACCACTGGTGTCAACTGCATGCACTAAATCATTCTCCTGGAAGTAACTCTCCTCATTAAAAAATGGCTCACAACTTGAACTGTGCATCCATTCTCCAGAAAAAACTTTACAAAAATTAGTCCGATTAATTACTCTTTTCCATCTACTGTTTGATTTGAAAACATCAATTGTCTTGTTAAGTGTCCTAATTCTATTGATTATTAAAATAAATAATTTTTTCTTAACTTCAAAAGCCTGATCAACAATCTTCTCTACACTTTTCTTTTTCTTATAAAAAGCAGCTCTCTGTTTACCTTTCCTAATGTTTTAAAAAAAATTTAAAACCACCCTATTGCGAAACATTCGTTTACGAATGTCTCTAAACTGATTCTGCCTTCTATTCCTATACATATTATTCTCTCCTGCTCCAGTTGTAGGATTCTTTGAGGTTCTCTCCTTCCTTTTCAAATTTACTCTCTCATTCTCTTTTTCTACATGCTGTCCATCATTTTTTTTTAAAGTACATATGTTCCGTATAAAAGACTAGGGGCCAGATGTAGGTAAATCCATTTTACCGATTTTTAAATACCGAATTTTACCGATTTTTACAGATTCGGTATTTAAAAATCGGAAAATGATATGTAGGTAAAAAATCGGAAAAATATTCCGATTCGGTAAAAATCGGTAACGGGTGATCTGTATTTACCGATCGGTACTACCGATCGGTAAATACCGATCGGTATTACAGATCGGTATTTCCAATGCATTCCTATGGGCCAAAAGTCCCATAGGAATGCATTGGAAATACCGATCTGTAATACCGATCGGCAAATACCGATCGGTACTACCGATCGGTAAATACCGATCGGTATTACAAACAAACGTGCAGCAAACAAAAGTGAAACTGAACACAACAGCCAATCAGGTGCAACCACCCTCCCCCTTCCTCCCAGGAAGTGCCTGCCCAGCCAGGTGCAACTCATTAGAAAGTTCTGGAGACAGGCAGAGCAGAGCACACAGAGAGAGGAGCAGGGGGAGAGTTGTTTGTGTTGAAAACCCAGGAATAATGTCAAGCAGCAGTGAGAGAAAGAGAAAAATTAAGTTCAGCAACACTGAGCTTGAACTCCTAGTTGAGGAGGTGGTCAAGGTGCACACCCAACTATTTGGGAAGCTCTCCCTCACCATGGCTGAGTCAGCTAAGCGAAAGCTGTGGCTGCACATAGTGGAAAGGGTAAATGCAGTGGGAGTCACCAGCAGGAGCATGGAGGATTTAAAGAAAAGATTCTATGACCTCAGGAGCCAAACCAAGAGGAAGCTTGCAGAGCTGCATAAACAGGCTGGTGTCACTGGAGGAGGCAGGAATCCAGCACCCCCCCTGACTGAGCTGGAGGAGTTGGTGGCGTCTACCATCGAGCCAGACAGTGTGGTGGGACTGGGAGCAGTGGACAGCTCAGCCCGAGCCAAATCAAAAGGTAAGATGCATGCGCAGCACAACACCCCATACCAAGCAGCATCCCTTAAACCTCTGAGCACAGGCCAAGCCCAGTCCAGTACTGCTAGCACTATACAGGAGCAATGCATAATGGGAAATGTAGTCTGCTAATATTAGACCATGTATAACTGAACAGACATCAGCAAGGCAGTGAAAGTATTGCAGAATCATGAAAGTTAAATGTGTAAAGATTTATTTATAGTCACTGTGACACAGTAACAATCAATGTACATACGCTTATTTACACCTAGGGGCACCATCAGCCAAGCAAGGCACATCGACACCAGGGACTGCAGCAGCGAGGGAGGAGAGTGAGGAGGCAGGGCCAAGCCATGTGCAACCATCGCAAGATGAGGAGGACACAAGTGGCATTGCACAGGAGGAGGAGACAGGCCTCACCCCCGACCTTCCACACTCCCCACACCTGTCACAATCACCTGCATTGGTATTCTCACCGGAGACTTCCCCAGTAATGCAACAGGCTGCACCTGCAACACCACCAGCCAGGAGGCGACTCGTGGCCACACTGCCCTTGATGGAGGCAGCATTAGATCAGGCTGAGCAAACTCCACCTATGCCTCATGCTGCACTGCAGCCAAACACTGATGAAGACACCATGCCAAGACGTCGCCGCATGCACAGCACTGCAGGAGGCACTGGAGAAGGCACTGTCTTCCGGGGGCTGGAGGGAAGCATGGTGCGCATCCAGCGCATGCAGGGCAGATCCACCCAGGCCTGCCACCGGCAATTCCGTGCTCTCAATCAAACTGTAGGAGAGATGGGGAAGGGCATTACTGATATAGCCAATTGCAGCAGGGACATGGTAAAATCAAATGACAACCTAGTTGCTGGTATTACGTCTGCTATCACGCAGCTGTGCGATAAGATGGATCACATAGAGAATACAAGGCGCAGGGACACCCGCGCTACCAACAGGGCGCTGAATCGCCTTGCCACTGCCACTGCACAGCTATGCAGGAGAGGAAACAATATGCAGGAAAGCCTAACACAAAATACAGCAGAGGTCACAAGGGGCATAGCCAAAATAACCAGTGCCCTAGAGGCAATGATGATCAGTAATGCTGCTCACAATCCTGCCCTGGATGTGGCTGAAGGGGAGGACAGTAGTAGCCGCAGCAGCTTGGGTAGTGCTGTGGTGCCTGCTCGTAGGGGCCGGAGGCGCACAGCTGAGCCTTCAAGCCTGGAGGAAGGCAGTGGGGATACTCCCAGTGTGTCTGGGAAGCGGCAGAGAAAGTGACTTTAAAAGTTTGGGTGAAGTAACCCTGGACATGTTGTCCCCACCTTTGTACATGTTAATTTGTTGCACCTAAGTGCTGTAAGTTCGTGCCAACAGATAAATACTTTACTTCCATTCACAACCTGTCTGTGTGTCATTACTTACTCAGAAATAGTTGGCTGTTATTTCCTCACGCCTGTATCTCCCATCACTTGGTGTTGTGACTCCAGCAGGTTGTATGTCAGGCACGGCATTGTCGTCATCATGGTCCTCGTACTCCTCCAACTCCACCTGTGTACCCTTTTTGACAGCCAAGTTGTGCAACATGGCACAGGCAGCTATGATTTTGCAGCATGTTGTGGGGGTATACTGCCTTGCGCCTCCACTCTTGTGAAGGCATCTAAATCGGCTCTTCCAGATGCCAAATGTCCGTTCAACCACATTCCTTGTACTTTTATGTGCCCGGTTATACCTCCTTTGGCTGGGTGTGGAGGGGTTGAGGTAGGGAGTGAGAATAAAAGAACGTAGGGCATATGCACTGTCTCCTGAAAGGGAAATGGGAGTACATTAGTCACATGTATACTTGTAAGTCTCACTGCAATATGTGTGAATGCTGTCGCAGACTCTGTCTTACCTAGGAGGTATCCTTCGCCAAATTCCCCTGCTGACAGCCGTTCATAGATGCCGCTGTTCTGAAATATATAGGAGTCATGTGTACTTCCAGGGAATTTAGCTACAAGGTCTGTGATAACGTACTTTGCATTGCAAATCACCTGGACGTTGATGGTGTGGCTTGACTTCCTATTGCGGTAAATGTATTCGGTGGCAGCAGGGGGACAAATGGGGATGTGTGTCCCATCAATGCATCCGATGATATGGGGAAATCTTGCCATCTGGTAAAAGTCTGATTTTGTTTGTACCAGTTCAGCATGGGTGGATGGAAATGAAATATAATGCTCCATCCTGTGCAACATGGCGTCAAGGAATCTGTGGAAGAACCTTGAGAGGCTGCTCTGGGTCACCCCTCCCGCCACAGCAACCACGCTCTGGTAGCTCCCTGACGCCAGCAGGTGGAGGCTGCACAGCACCTGCACATGTGCTGGTATTGCATGTGCCCTTGGGGTGGGGTGCTCCAACAGTGGTTTAAGGTCCCTGATGAGCTCCATGATGGTTACTGGAGCCAACCTGTACCTTTGTACTATCTCCTCCTCTGTCAGCATCAACAGGGTGACCCTCTGCCTGTAGACCTGCTCCTGTCTCAGCCATTCCCTCTCTCCTTCCTCCCGTAGCCGTAGACGTCTTGCTATTACATAGAATGCCGCCATTGTGCAAACTGAATTGCATTTTGGGTCCTTTTTTATAGGCTGCACCTGGTTACCACCTGATTTGAATCCATGGTAAATTCCGACTCTCAAATACCGATTTTGAGGCAAAATCGGTATTTCTGGGCCTCCCTACATCTCGATTTTCAATTTTACCTACTTTTATTTACCGATCTGTAACATTTCCGATCGGTAACAATACCGATCTGTGACATTACCGATCGGTAACATTTCCGATCGGTAACTTTACCGATCGGTGACATTACCGATAGGTAACATTACCGATAGGTAACATTACCGATCGGTGACATTACCGATAGGTAAAATTACCGATAGGTAACATTACCGATAGGTAACATTCAATTATCGGTATTTTACTGCTCGGTAATTATACCGATCGGTATAATTACCGAATCAGCCTATTTTTGGTCACCTACATATCGAACGCTCACTACCGATCGGAAACGGACGGAAATCGGTATTTTCGGCCGATTCCGATCGGTAATAGCCTACCTACATCTGGCCCTTAGTTGTCTTACCAGGAGCTTGGTTCCTGTTTTTTGAAATATTTGTTGTGGAAGACTGCTGTAATTCCGTTGCTGTTTTTGTTTTTTGGCGGTTACGTTGTTTTCGTTTCTTTTCCCTTGAGGGCATCTTTGCTTACTCTTGAAATCTTGATTTCAGTCTGTGTTAAAGAAAAAAATAGCACATTATAGACCACTATTACCAAACAACAAAGCAATGACAAAAAGCAAACAGTCTATTCAGGGTTACAGATCAAGTCAGGATTCTGCAGGGGTGCAGAAGAGGTGAGGCCTGTATTGAAGAGTGTAATGGAACACAGCTCTGTCCACAGGTACAAAATAGGTGAGACCTGTGTCTAAGAGTCCAGTAGGGGATAGACTTCATGAAGTCTAGTCCACTGCACTCTTATACAAAGGCTTCACCACCTATGCTTCCCAGGAAAGGCCTCTCTCCCACTACAGTCTTGAACATAGATCTCACCTCCTCTGTCCCTATGGACATGCCTCACCTCATCTCCACAATCTACTTCCTAATCTCAGGTAAAACAGGTGACATGATTGTGAAAAGATCAAATTTTTTTTATGTGATCATGCACACACAATCTATTCTTTCTCAAAAATGTAAAAGCTTATACATAGCACCTTATCTCTGTTTATCAAATTTCATTCTAAAAAAAGATTATGAGGCCTAAGCAGGACTGCTCATGTGATGAATCCTGTCTAGGGGAGCACAAAACGTGAGGCTTCTGTCCAAGAATGCAGTGGACAGGACTAAACTGGAGTAGTGTGCAAGAAAAAGATGAGCCTCATTTATAAAGCCATGCGTCAGTTTTGCGCTACTGATGCGTCACTTTTTGTGATGCATTGGCGGCATAAAAAATGTGCCTTGTTGCACCATATTTAAAAAGTGACGCATGCAGGTAGATGCGTCATTTTTTAAACCTCTGCACCACATTCTACCTCTGTCAAGTGTAATGTACACAGAGGGGTAATTTCTCCGCAAAAAGCCTCGTAATAATGACGCAGTGAAATGTATGAGATTTCACTGCGTCACTTTTAGGACACTGTTACATCAAAATCTTGCACCTGCCTCACAGCAGGGATAAGACTGAGGCAAACACTTTCACATGGAGCTTTCCCCATGTGATAGGATTCTGACACCTAAGCAGGAGTTCAGATGAGATGAAGACTGTCCAGGGGAGCACAAAAGGTGAGGCTTGTGTCCAAGAGTGCAGTGGACAGGACTAAACTGGAGTAGTGTGCAAAAAAAAAAAAACTCATTTATGAGGCCCTGCGTCAGTTTTGCACTGCTGATGCGTCACTTTTTGTGACGCATCGGCGGCTTAAAACATGTACCCTTTTGCCCCATATTTAAAAAGTGACGCATGTAGGTAGATGCGTCACTTTTTAAACCTCTGCGCCACATTATACTCAAAAATGTAAAAGCCATTCATTTTCCCCAAAATCGTTTTTGACATCACATTTAGAAAACACAGCACAGGTCCTATGTACAAGCATTCCATGTCATTACTGAAACCTCACTATTTTACAAAATACAATTCCTCTATGCAAACAAACTCAATATGCTTCCTACACTGAGTTAACACAGGTAACATCATTGTAAAGAGTTAAATTGACGCCTGTGTCTAAGATTGCAGTCGGGGATAGGCTTCATGAACCCTAGTCCACTGCACTCTAAGAAACAAGCCTCACCACCTACGCTCCCCAGGAAAGCCCAAACATGTACCTTTTTGCGCCATATTTAAAAAGTGACGCTTGTAGGTAGATGCGTCACTTTTTAAACCTCTGCGCCACATTATACTCAAAAATGTAAAAGCCATTCATATTTCCCAAAATCGTTTTTGACATCACATTTAGGAAACACAGCACAGGTCCTATGTACAAGCATTCCATGTCATTACTGAAACCTCACTATTTTACAAAATACGATTCCTCTATGCAAACAAACTCAATATGCTTCCTACACTGAGTTAACACAGGTAACATCATTGTAAAGAGTCAAATTGACGCCTGTGTCTAAGAGTGCAGTCGGGGATAGGCTTCATGAAGCCTAGTCCACTGCACTCTTAGACACAAACCTCACCACCTACGCTCCCCAGGAAAGCCCAAACATGTACCTTTTTGCGCCATATTTAAAAAGTGACGCATGTAGGTAGATTCGTCACTTTTTAAACCTCTGCGCCACATTATACTGAAAAATGTAAAAGCCATTCTTATTCATCCAGTGAATGTGTGTTTTTCTGAAAATTAAATATGTTTTATATATATATATATATATATCTTAAGGTCGAAGAATAAATAGGTATATAAATATCTAAATGGATGATTTTGTTTTTTGTAAAATTGATTGTATAACTGGCTGGTTAAGTGTATCTTAGTGCATACATGGGTTAGTGATTAATGTTTAAATATATAAATATCTGTATCAGTCTATCACTTTGTGTATGAGTGGCTGCATGGGTTAGTGAGTAGCTACATGAGTGTCTATATGGGTTATTAGTTGAATGAGTGACTAACTGTTTGTATGTCTTGAAAACAGCATGTGTGCAGGACTGTATGGTTGGATGAGTGGGTGAATGGGTGTGTTAGTGAGTGATTGACTGTCTCAATAGTGGCTTTATGAGTAACTACATGTGTTTTAAACTAGTATATGTGAGTATTGGTGTATATAAGTGAGTATATATGAGAGTGAGAGATTGGAAGAGTTCCTGTATAAATAAGTATGTGTTTCTATAAGTGATTGTTTAAGAGAGTAATTATGTGTACGTTTCTGTAGAAGTAAGTGTAGTGTTGTGTGTATAACTTTACATGCAACTAAATGGATGTTTGATTCTTTATTAGCATGAGTGACTATGTGTGTGTGTAACTCTATGAATGAGTGGAGATGTGTAACAGGATGTATAGGCGTATGAGTACATTTAATGAGTGAGTCAATGTATGAGTGACTATATAGGACTGTTGCAGAATGAGTGGATTTGTGTGTAGATCTTGGAATTACTGAATAGTTTGTTGTAACTGGTATTGGTATGTCCATTTTTGTGAAAAGTTTAGTTTCTATTTTTGAATGTGTGTATCAAAGGTTATATTAGGGTGAGAGGAGGTCTGCCACTCTATCACAAGGACGATGTCATCCGTGATGTCATCAGTGAGGTCATTTGAGATGTCATCAGTGATGTCATGAGTAATGTCACTGACCATGTCATGAGTGATGTACTATGTGACGTCATCAGCAGTGCATTGCGGGCGCGCGAGTTATAGTTAGCTGAACTAACTATAACAGGGGAATTTCAATGATTTTGTATGAGTGAAATGTCTTGCTAACTATAACACCCCTGAAACCTATGGATTTTTCTGTCAATTTCTAAGGTTTTATAAATGCTAATTCCTAACTAAAACATGCCTGAAACCTATGGTTTTTCCAGTGAATTTCAAAGGTCTTTTAAATGCAAATTTCTAACTTTAACGTAACTGAAAACTAAGGTTGTTTAAGTGAATTTCAAAGCTTTTTTTAAATGCTAGTTTCTAACTATGCCTACACAGGTAGGACATGTGAAGAAAGAAGAAAAAACACACAAAAGGAAAAAAAGAAATGCAGAAAGAAGCAACAGAAGTCCTCAAAGACGAAGTAAAGTGCAGGAAGAAGGAAGACGTGCAGAAAGAATCATCCGTTACCCTCAACTTTTTCAGATGGATACTGGTGGTAACTGACTCTGACAAACCAATCCTAGAGCCAGTGCTATGCTAAAAGACACTTAGAATACAGTTAAAACACCTATATACACTAGGGAACACTATTCGTTGGGGTGCCCCTGTTATTAGCATCACCTCCTCTGTAAGCCCCATGTATATAATAGGGCAGGGGGATTAAAACTTCTTCTTAAAATGCACCACAGGGCGCGTTTGCACACTGGTGAGGGGAGAGGGGCTGAGCTGACGTGTGCAAACACGCCCTGTGGCCGTTTTAATTTGGGGGTAAAGTCCCATCAGATATCTCTAGTTAGCACCACAGAGCTGTGTTGCAGAGAAAATGGGCATGGCCTGGACCACCTCTCTGCAACGCAGCACAATGGCGCGAACTGGAAGCACCTGGTGGACTAGTTGGCCCCCATGGGCCCTCAGGATTGAAGGGGAATTATTTCCCCAACTTAAAACGCGCCATAGGGCGTGTTTGCACACATCACCTCAGGCCCCGTCCCCTCCCTTCCCCACTGTGTAACCAAGCCCTGTGGCCGTTTTAAGTTTGGAGATTAACTCCCCTTGAATCCTGAGGATTCCTAGGTGCAAATTAGGCCACTAGGTACGTCCAGTGAGCACCATTGCAGAGAGGTGTAAAAAGGGGCATGGCCTGCGCCACCTCCCTGCAACACAGCGCATTGGCACTTACTGTAAGCACCTGGTGGGCTAGTTGGCCCCCAGGGTCCCTCAGGATTGAAGGGGAATTATTCCCCCAACTCAAAACGCGCCACAGTGCGTGTTTGCATACGTCACCTCAGACCCCGTTCCGTCCCTTCACCACTGTGTAAACGCGCCCTGTGGCCATTCTCAGTTCGGAAATTAAGTCCCTTTGAATCCTAAGGATCCCTCGGTTCAAGCTAGCCCACTAGGTACCTCCAGAAAGCGCCACAGAGATGCATTCCAGAGAGGTGTAAATAGGGGCGTGGCCTCTGAACACCTATCTGCAACGCAGCTCCCTGGCGCATTCATGAGATACCTGTTGGGCTAGTTAGCCCTCAGGCACCCTCAGTATTGAAAGAGAGTTAATACACCAACTTAAAAAGTGCAACGGGGAGCGTTTGCACAGTGGTGAACGAGGGGGGCGTGGCCTGAGGTGACATGTCTGTAAACACACACTGTGGCGCGGTTTAAGTTAGAGAATTAATTCATCCTCAATCCTGTGGGTCCCTGGGGGACAATTATCCCACCGGTTACCTCCAGTATGCGCCAGAGAGCTGCGTTGCAGAGAGGTGGCGATTACTGGAGGTACCTGGTGGGCTAGTTGGCCCCCAGGGACCCTCAGGATTGAAGATGATTTAATTCCCCAACTTAAACCACGCCACAGGGTGAGTTTGCACACATGTCAACTAGGCCCGCACTCTCCCTTCACCACTGTGCAAACACGCCTGTGGTGTGTTTTAAGTTGGGAGATTAACTCCCCTTGAATACTGAGGGTCCCTGGGGGGCAACTAGCGCACCAGCTACCTCCATTAAGCACCACACAGCTGCGTTTCAGAGAGGTGTAAAAAGGGGCATGGCCCCAGAACACCTCTCTGCAACCCAGCCCAAGGCGCATACTGGAGGTTCCTGGTGGGCTAGTTGGCCCCCAGGGACCCCCAGTATTCAAGGGGAATTCTTTCCCCATCTGCAAATGCGGCAGGGGGCATGTTTGCAGAGTGATGCTGGTAGGGGTGGGCCTCCGGCGCGATGCTGGCCTTTTTTTTCTTTTCTTTTTTTTAAGAAGGGTGGCTATGTAGTCCCCCTTCTTTTCCAATTTTACTGGCCTTGAGGATCCTATCCCCCAGGGCTTCACCCCTATTTTTTTTTAATAAAACAAATTTGGGAGGGGGCCGCGTGGCCCCCCTCCCAAGGCCATAATTGGCTCCGGGGACCCCATCACCCAGGGCATGGCCATTTTCTTTTTAAAATTTAAATGGAGGGGGGCTACTTTTTTTTTTAATGGTGGAGAGGGGTCTAGTGGTCCCCCTCCCGGGCCACTTATGGCCCCAGGGACCCCATCTCCCGGGGCCTGGCCTCTCGTTGGGGACCGTGGGGGTTCCCCAATTTCCCCACGGTCCCGCCGGCTCCACGTGTCATTTGGGAGCCGACATTGCTTTTCCACATGGGGAGCTGCTAAGATGCAGCTCCCCATGAGGAAAAGCAATTTGGTTTGAATTTTGAAAGAGAGAACAGGTTTTCCTGCTCTCTCTTTCAAAATTAAACTCAAGTTTTCTATGGCAGGTCGGGAGCCGCGAGACTCTTGCCCTGCCATAGCAAATTACAGTTTCCCATGGGTGGGCACCCCGGGACACTGCAGGAGATTGCCCTGGGGGTGGCAGTCCCCAGGGCCACGGCAAGGCTCCAGGAGGGGGGGCTGCATGGCCCCCCTCCCACAACCTACAAAGCCCCGGGGGTGGTGGTACCCAGGGCTAAATGTTAATATTTAGAGCCCTTGGGAGGTGGTGGTCCCCGGGGCATGTAGGAGGGCTTGAGCCCCCACACAGGGTATTTTTTTTTTAAAGCCCCGGGGGTGGCGGGGGGCCGTGAGCCCCCCACCATTCTTTTCTTAAAGCCCCAGTGTGATGGTCCCCAGGGCTTGGGGGGTCTGAGTGCCCCCTCAACTGATTTAAAGAAGCCCCAGGGGTGGTGGTCCCTGGGGCTGGGGGGGCCTGGGAACCCCCCACCTAATTTAAAGAAGCCCCGGGGAGTGGTGGTCCCCAGCGCCTGGGGGGGCCTGAGAGCCCCCCAACTAATGTAAAGAAGCCCCAGGGGCTGCGGTCCCTGGGGCAGGGGGGTCTGAGAGCCCCCCACCTAATTTACAGAGTCCCCGGGGGTGGCGGTCCCCAGGGCTGGGAGGGACTGAGAGCTCCCCGCACATAATTAAAAAAATCCCCGGGGGCGGCAGTCCACGGGGCTGGGGGGCCCCTCAGGGCCCCCCTTTACATAATCATTATTGCTCCCTGGATTTGGCCCCCCCGGGGGCTAATTACCAAAGAAGCGTGGGAGCCCGCGCTTTGTTTCTTTTTTGTCGGCAGGATCCGCGCACCCTGCGTGGATTTTTCTGATTTAAATAAATATATATATTTTAGCCCTGGGGTTCCTTGTGGGACCCCCAGAGCAGGCCTAGGGGGTCAGGGTGTTTCTCCCCTGCCCCCTTTTTGCGTTTTGCGTGTTTGTTTCTTAGGTTTCTTGTGCCTTGGCTCTACCGAGGCACAAGATGGCTGCCAATAATTCCTGATTTGGAGTGTTGTCAACCAATTAGCATACAGCTCGTGCTCAGCAGGGTGCGCTTAGGGTGCGCGGATCCTCCGCAGCCATTTATATATATATGTGATCCTACTGTGGATTTTCTCAGGAACTAATCACCGGATTTACACCATTTAACCAAAAAGAATGACTCTGAACCAAGGGCTACCTTTTTACCAAATTTGGTGTAATTCCGTTCAGCAGTTCGGGCTGTAGCTGCTGCTAAACATTCCTATGGGAAATTGCATGGGGAAAACACGTTTTATGACCCCCTTTTTTCTCTGCCCCCGCTTGACGAATCACCCTGAGACTTTCAGAATAGGAGCGGACCGGAGCGCTCCACCAGTTTTGAACATTTTACGAAGATTCGTCAACTGGCGCCAAAGTTATTCCAAATAGAATGTTTCAGATTTCCTATGGATAATAGGACCTAACTATAACTACCTACTGGCGGTCGCCAGTAGCTAGTTATAGTTAGGACCTATTATCCATAGGAATACGGAAACATTCTATTGCCAATACCTCTGGTGTCGATTGATTAATCTTCTTGACATTTTCCAAATGTTTGGCCAGCCCAGTTCCGCTCCTTCCCTGAAAGTTTGGTGGTGATTGATGAAGCGGGGGCGGAGAGAAAAGGGGGGTCCCAAAACGTGTTTTCCCCATGCAATTTCTCACAGGACTTTTAGCCACGGCTACAGCTCGAACGGCTGAACGGAATAACACCAAATTTGGCAGAGAGGTAGTTCTCCGTTCCGACTTGTGCCTTTGGCATATCTGGTGTCAATCTGTTCAGTAATTTCTTTGAAAACTACGGTTAACTTCATTTATATATCTATGGGCGCGGAGGATCCGAGTATTGTGCGAGGATTGGCCTCATAGGATAGGCGCACCATTCCGATCACGTACTCAATTCTAATTGGCTGTCAAGCGGTTGTAAACATTCGAAACCAGGAACTGTTGGCAGCCACTTTGTGCCTCGATAGAAGCGAGGGTGAAGAAGTCTGTGAAATATGTTGGCAAAAATGAACAGGGGCAGAATAGACACACCCTGACCCCCTAGGCCTGCTCAGGAGTGACATAGTGACCCGTAGGACAAAAAAAGTAACAACATTTTTTTACAAAAAAGTCGCGAGATGCGGGTAGGATTCGCGCATTTGGTCACTGAAAAATATATATATATCAAGCTTATGTGTAGATTTTGGGTGGTTCGACAAAGAGCCCTTTTGTTTATTGAGAGATTTTAGTAATTACTAGTAAGTACCGATGCAGAGTCTAAAGTTCATGAGGAAGACTCGGTTTCGTTCATCTGCAAAATGTACACTATCTCTTTAATAGCTGCCATGCATATTGAAACGCAGATTGTTGTGGTATATGTAAATGTAAATGTAAAATGATACTTGTATAGCGCACTACTCACCCGCAAGGGTATCAAGGCGCTTGTATGAATACCGCTGTGGAACCCATCCTGGCTTTCCCTGTGAGGTGTCCACTCCTGGGCACCCCTAAGGTGGAGGCCAGGCATCCTTAACGTTGTGGGGGCCATTGTGGAGATTAAGCAAAGCTATTGCCCAGAGTTGCAGAGTGGGACTCCGTGATTGGAATAGGCACCGAGGCGAGAATTATCAGGTCCGTGGAATTTTGAGCCCAAGACCCGCTGAGGCGGGGAATTGAACCCTGGTCCTGGGCTAGACCTCTGCATCAGGGTCTGCCGCTCTAATCATTGAGCCACACTTCTCCACTTCTTCCTCACAGTTTGCCTCCCGTAATACACACATTTCATGGGGTGGTGGTTCCCGGTGTTTGAGGGAGGTCGTTGAAGCCCACATACTTGTAATTTTGTAGGGGGAGTTGGACGCAAAAGTGGTGCAAGGGGGTTGTAAATCTGGTACACAGTGTTTTGTTTTACTTTGCATTCCTTTCTGTGATGTAGAAGATCCTGGGTAAATATAACGTTTTTTGAACAGCCAGTAACTTTTAACCCTACCCCCAAACAGCTTTCTGCCTGTTACCATAGTAACAGTTCATGGAACACTTACGTGAGCACAGAGGTTAAAAGTTCACCCCACTAAGTTGCTAATGAGTTAGCCTCAGAATTATACTTCAACTTATAAAAATCATTTCTATAGATGACTGCTACCCACATAAAAAAAAACAGACGTATGTACTTTTTTAATTAACTTTTATTAAAACAACAACTGGAACTATAACTAAAAGATAACGATACAATAAATAACTAGAACTAACAAAACAATATAATAAACAACATATAATATGGACTCCAAAAGAAGTATTGTAGTTAATCTGCAAAACAAAAAAGAAAATTAGTGTTTAAAATTAGATTGATGTGACTAAATGAGGTCAATCATTACAAGTCAAAGTAACACCTGACGATATTTATCTTTTTTTTAATGTTTGCAGTGTGCCTGAAACGCTTCCACTGGCATTGTACATGCAGACTTTGGTCCACCCTTTTTATCAATTTTTGCAGTTTGAGATATAAAGTCCTACCTCTGTTATTCTTCTCCTACTTTCTCCTTTCAAATTCTCTTGTAAAGAACTTAACAACAATTAAAAGGAATATTTTCTGCATATTTTTAATAAAGCATTTGACACAATGCATAGTGACACCGTATCTATTGAATGGTTTGAAATTAATTTTCACAAGTCTTAAAAAAGGTGAATGCAAGAAAAGTTACATGCCGCATATGCAAGACTGCTTTCAAGAGGAGACCCCAATAAAGAGGACTGGTGTGGAACTGCAAGTATGCGGAAGCACTTGCAGACTAAGAATCCGGTCAACTTTGCAAGGGAAGAGTTAAGGAGATTGAGAGAGGCTCCTCCTGCTTCATGAGGCGGCCCAAGTACCAGTGGAGCAACACCGTCAACCTCTACTGCACAGCCTAATATTGGTGCCCAGTTTGGAACCCTTTAAGAAAAAAAGTAAGAAGGTTGGGAGCTCTGTATGCCATCCTAATACCTAATCATACTTTAGTTATACAGAGATCTACCCTGTATCAGACCTATCCGTACAAGTGTGAATTTGAGATTATCTGCCACCGAAAACCCCTCAAGTACTTATATCTGTTACTTTTTAACTTCGTTGATTAGTCGTATTGTGAGTATTTACCTTAAAGTTGTCCGTTAAAAATGTATGAATCTCTCTGGCTTCATACAACTAGTTCATGCCATATTTGAGACTTCGGTGAAATTAACTGGAACAGGAGGATATACTTTTTTCAATGTTGGTAACTTGCTGCTGACTTATGTAACACTGTGGTTACTGAAAAAAGAGTTAAAAATGTATATGTTGTACATATGTCCAAGCTTAATTTTAATGTTCATGAAAACAATTGTTCTCAATAGGATTGGGGATGAAAAGTAATCATCAGAGGTTATATTTGGACAGCAAAATAGGAGATAGTTTTGCATTATACAAATGTTAGGCCGAGAATGGTCACTCACTTCATTCACAAACCCCTGGGCTTGATCTGAAAGAACCCTTTTTGGACTTCCATGATCTAGAAATTCAGAAATAAATAGCAAGGAAAATTAAAAGACAAGTTTAAAAAAAATAAAAACATTTATTTTTACTTTATCTGAAGTACAGGCTGAAAACGTGTAACGAGCATTTTAATGAGAATTGGATTTCAGAAAGAAACGTCTATAAGATTATCACAATGCAGATTTATATTTTATAAAGAAAAATTATAACTCATACATTGTTCAATTTTAAATCACATATTTGGGCAATAAAATTGGGAGGACATGCTTTTTTTACGTTTGGTTGATTTCAGAATGCCTACGAATTTTAGTAAAACATGACAATAACACAGTTATCCGTCTGCAAACACATGAAATACACAAATGCTTATCTCAGAATGGTTTTCGATCATGAAATGTTGAAGACAAACTTGATAAATCCATTAGGTCCATTGCAATTTTCGGCTGATAACATATGGAGAACAGTGAGTGGATCTGGTGTGTCGAGTTGTTCACCACCACGTGGTATAGTGTATGGGCAGGACAGCTTGTGGCGACCAGTACGTCTCATGGTTGAGATATCTGTATAATGAGATAGAACAGGGGGCAAATGAAGTTTAAGGTTATTAAAAAACATGGAGAGCGTGCTAAAATACAACATTGACCAATCAATTACATGTGCAGTGCATGGGGAGGAAGCAGCACGTGACGCACTACTTAAAAAATTATATGCGGCAGGATTAAGTGATTTGCCCAGAAACATCGCCTATCAAGGCAAAATATTTAAGTTATAAGAGCTGGAAACTGTGCTAAAATACACTTTGGCCGAAAACATTACTTTTGCAATGCATGGGGCACGTGACGCACTACTTACACGAGAAAAACTACATCGCATTCACTTGAACAGCACGTAGCACACTGCTGTAGGACCGGCCACGTGGCGCTTTCCAAATTAAACAATCGCACCAGGATTAAGTGATTTGCACAGAAACAAAAGTTACCAAGTCAACTTTAGCGATATAAAAAAGCAGGAAAGCATGCTTAAAACCAGCATTGCCAAATCGAACATAAATTTGCTTTTACGCGGTATTTAAAGATTGTTCAGATTAATTAATTTAATTACTCTTAAAAAAAGTGCTCACCTACGAAGAAGTGGATACGAACACTCTCAATGGCTGTGACTGCAGAATAGGAAAAGTTCAAGAAGGTTGGCAGCTTATAAATGCTTTGCAGAAGGATGATTGGTTGAGGATGATGTCACTGGGTGTGAGAGCTGTGATTGGGCATGATGTAATTGAGCATGCCGCAAATAAAATGAAATACGTTAGGGGTACATAGCCAGACGGTGGGACGTATTTTGCGCATGCGTAACATTAACATGCATGCACTACCACAAACATGCATGCGCAAAGTGAAGGCAGCTCCTAAGGGGTACATACATAGATGGAGTTCGGATGTCCCCATGGTCTTGAAGTCGCTTCAGGAGGGGGGCTTTGCAGACCTTCTCCATAAAATAATAATATATAATTAGCCATGCCCCGGGGCTGGGGACCACGGTGCCCAGAATTGGGCACGGGAGGGGGGCCACGCCGCCCTCTTCCCATAAAAAAATGGAATTCATAAACTCAGCTTATTGTCATCTTACCATAAGCGCACCCTTCCGAATACGCGCTGATGGCTAATTGGCTGTCAAGTGGTTGTCAACATTCGAAACTAGAAACTGTTGGCAACCATTTTATGTCTCGGTACAAGGGAGGCTGAAGAAGCGTGTGAAATGTGTGTTTAAAATGTGAAAAGGGGGAGGGTAGACACACCCTGATCCTCAGGGGGTCCCACAAGGTCTCCCAGGACCCCTATTTTTTTCTTTTTTGGGGAAAAATCTCGGGGTGTGCGTATGATCCGCGCATTCTAGCGATATTTTTTTTTAAAAAAGACGTGGGTTTCTGCACGTCTTTGGTAATTTGCATTCTTTCAACTGTTTAGAGGAGATGCAGGAGTGCTGTATCCAGGATCCACCACTGAGTAAGAAAAGGTAACGATAACACTATTTACCTGCCAAGTGAATTTCTACCCATAGGATAATTGTGATACTTTTTGAGAAAGTTAAAGAAAATTATTAAAATAATGACCTCAGATAATCTCTTGTCTTAATATTTATATTAAATATATATAAATACGTTTTTCAACAATGAAAAAATTGCGGAAGTCGCGCACACACTGCGTCTGATATGTATATGACGTCACGCACTACAGCGCGTCCGTCACGTCACGTTATATGTACATCTCGTGTATGCGCAAGGTGTTGCGCACAAGTCGCATAGCAACCGCGTGGGAAAAGTTGTACCCGTCGCACACCCTTCACGGATCCTAGACAGCGACCGTAAAATGGTGGACATGTTTTGCGCAGTAAAAGAAAAATAAATATTTTTATGAAAAAAATGTGTAAGGTACTTTAAAAAATAACATATAAAAATAAAAAGATTTAAAAAATGTAGTTAGAAAATATAAAAAAAACCAATAACAATATTTACAAATTAGCATTTAAAAAATCTTTGAAATTCACTGAAAAAACAATAGGTTTCAGACATGTTATAGTTAGGATTTAGCATTTAAAACACCTTTGAAATTCACTGAAAAAACCATAGGTTTCAGATAAGTTATATTTAGGAATTAGCATTTAAAAAAACCTTAGAAATTCACTGAAAAAACCATAGGTTTTTGGGGTGTTATAGTTAGCTACACATTCACTCGTACAAAACCATTGAAATTTCCCCAACTCGCGCGCCCGCAATCCACTGCTGATGATGTCACATATTACATCATTCATGACATGGTCAGGGACATCACTGATGACATCTCAAATGGCATCACTGATGTCAGCAAAGAAAGGAATATAATAAGTCTTTGTTCCAACTCACCTGACTGTCTAAGGATTGCCCACAACAAACAATTGTGCCTGTGTTTTAGGGAAATGCACCATTTGGCTAAAGAATATTGGAGGACTTCCAGGAGGAATATGAATAATGAACCCAGTGCACTATGGGACTTGTAGTAAGTGGAAATCAGTCAGGTGACTCACCTTAAAAAAAAAGCGCCTCGGCACACCTGCGTGTCATTTGATTCCATCCGCGAGCAAGGCAGAGTGCCGAATTGGTGCTCCTTTAACTTGAACATTAAAGTTTATCTGCAGTATTGGGCCTCAAATTGTGTGTTTTCCGTGGTGGAAGGATGGGCTGCTCCGTGCCCATTGTGTGAGGCCTCTCTGTAGGGTCAGGCTCCGGAACGGGGGACTTTCTTTTTGCATCAAATGTAGGAGCTGGACCCACTCGCCCCTCAAACCTATTTAGGATATGCTAATTCAGCGAAGAGAAAGCACGAGGAAGAGATTCTGGCAGGGCGACTTCCTGCCATGATCGTGCTGCGAGAGGGATTTATTTTCAAGTCAGCAAAGTAAGGAATATAATAAGACTTTGTTCCAACTCACCTGACTGTCTAAGGATTGCCCACAACAAACCAGAAGACCACATGTAGGACAAGACGCGGATACTCGTTGCGAATATTTGACCTTCATCAATTTGTGAAGAATTTTGGGAATTTATTTCTATAAGGATGCCTCAAAAGCCCTGAAGAAGTCCGGTAACGGATGAAACGCGTTGGCTATTCATTTTAAAAACATCGTTGAGAATAAAGAATCCATTTTAAATTGAAGAGACTTCATGTGAAATTCTTGGGAGAATTTCTTTGGAATCATCAATGAGTCAAATAATGTTATGAATTTAATTAAGAAGTGCGACAACAATTCTTGAAGGGTGCGGGGTTATTCTTGTATCATTTTTGTTGAAGGTCAAGTTCTCTTGGCTTTTAATTATTGGGACCTAGGGGATTGTGTCCCAGACCATTTGCACCTTCAATTTAGTAGATACTTACTTTAAGGACTTCAGTACCGGTGCGGGCAAAGTAGCCTTAATCTCCGTTCTTATGTGATTATACAACAAACAAATGTGCCTGTGTTTTAGGGAAATGCACCATTTGGCTAAAGAATGTCGGAGGACTTCCAGCAGGAATATGAATAATAAACACAGTGCACTATGGGACTTGTAGTAAGTGGAAATCAGTCAGGTGACTCACCTTAAAAAAGAGCGCCCGGCACACCTGCGTGTCATTTGATTCCATGCGTGAGCAAGGCAGAGTGCCGAAACGTTGGAGAATGGAATCGGTGCTGCTTTAACTTGAACATTAAAGTTTATCTGCAGTATTGGGCCTCAAATTGTGTGTTTTCCGTGGTGGAAGGATGGGCTGCTCCGTGCCCATTGTGTGAGGCCGCTCTGTAGGGTCAGGCTCCGGAACAGGGGACTTTCTTTTTGCATCAAATGGAGGAGTGGACCCACTCGCGCCTAAAACCTATTTAGGATATGCTAATTCAGCGAAAAGAAAGCGCGAGGAAGAGATTCAGGCAGGGTGACTTCCTGCCATGATCGTGCTGCGAGATGGATTTATTTTCAAGTCAGCAAAGAAACGGATATAATAAGACTTTGTTCCAACTCACCTGACTCTTTAAGGATTGCCCACAACAAACCAGATGACCACATGTAGGACAAGACGTGGATACTCGTTGCAATTTTTTGACCTTCATCAATGTGTGAAGAATTTTGTGAATTTTTTTCTTATAAGGATGCCTCAAAAGCCCTGAAGGAGTCCGGTAACGGACGAAACGCGTTGGCTATTCATTTTAAAAACATCGTTGAGAATAAAGAATTCATTTTAAATTGAAGAGACTTCATGTGAAATTCTTGGGAGAACTTCTTTGGAATCACCAATGAGTCAAATAATGTTATGAATTTAATTAAGAAGTGTGACAACAATTCTTGAAGGGTGCGGGGTTATTCTTGTATCATTTTTGTTGAAGGTCAAGTTCTCTTGGCTTTTAATTATTGGGACCTAGGGGATTGTGCCCAGACCATTTGCACCTTCAATTTAGTAGATACTTACTTTAAGGACTTCAGTACCAGTGCGGGCAAAGTAGCCCTAATCCCCGTTCTTTTGTGATTATACAACAAACAATTGTGACTGTGTTTTAGGGAAATGCACCATTTGGCTAAAGAATGTCGGAGGACTTCCAGCGGGAATATGAATAATAAACACAGTGCACTATGGGACTTGTAGTAAGTGGAAATCAGTCAGGTGACTCACCTTAAAAAAGCGTGCCGGGGACACCTGCGTTTCATTTGATTCCATCCGTGAGCAAGGCAGAGCGCCGAAACGTTGGAGAATGGAATTGGTGCTGCTCTAACTTGAACGTTAGAGTTTATCTGCAGTATTGGGCCTCAAATTGTGTGTTTTCTGTGGTGGAAGGATGGGGTGCTCCGTGCCCATTGTGTGAGGCCGCTCTGTAGTGTAATGCTCCGGAACGGCGGACTTTCTTTCTGCATAGATATGTAAATGTGGGATACTTGTAAAGTGCACTGTTACTCTAGCCGAGTGTCCTGGCGCTGTAGACCGCTGGGGAACCCGTCCTGATTTTCCCTGTGAGATGGTCCCTTTCCGGCATCAGTGGGGGGCTGTTGTAGAGATGAGGCAAGCTTAATGCCCAGAGTTACCGAGTGTGTTCCCTGGTTAGAGTAGGCACTGAGGCGAGAATTATCGAGTCCGTTGACCCTGGTCCAACACCCTGCCGCGTTGGGAATTGAACCCTGGTCCCGGGCCGTTCTCTGCTTACAGGTCTGCCACCTCTAACCAGTGAGCCACACCTCTCTTGGGCATTGGCGAACTTGTGGCATTGGAAGAACATTTTGAGACCTGTCTCTGCCAACTGCGAGACCGCGGAAAGGATATTGCTGGTAAGAGGGGAAAACCTGCAGTGCTCTGGGGAGGGGTGAAGTAGCACTGTGTGCACTTCGGAGGAGGAGGTTTTCCAGTGACCACCGGGATCACAAGTAGATTAAGGGCAGATTAAGGGCATTACAGCAGTGGAATCTGCGGACCCGCCCAAAAGAAGAAATTAATGCTGCTGATACAAAGTTTAAGCACAGCTAGCATATAAACATTTAACGTGTGACTCGGCAAGGGACTCACGGACAAATACAGGCCTGGTTTCTCAGAAACCAGTGTTCTTTGCTGTGAGTGGGGAGGAATTGGCCACTGTAATTTAGTGGTTAGGAAATCTTCGCCCAGACTCGCGCCATCCCGTGGAGCCAATTACTCCCCACCCGTAAAAGAAGGCTCATGGAGCACTGACTCCTACCGTTTCTAGCTTTCAGAAATACTGACTGAGCTTACATGCTAACAATACCGACTGGGTACTGTATTTAATATCACTCTTTGTACATAGCACTTTTTAATTTTTGCGCCAATTGTTGGCAACATAGTGAGCACTAAAGGGATCATCTTTAGTCCTGATGAAGAAGCCTTGATGCTTCGAAACATGTTGACTTGACCAGGAGTATCCGCACATTAAAACACGGGATATCTCTGAACTACCATTTTAACAGTACCAGCCTATGACCTATAAAAACCTTTACATCTATAAGTCCAGGTACCTTTTAACCCACTCACCTTATCCACCCCTGACCCTTTCTCTCACTACACATACACCACACATAGCACTACAATAACAGTGCTCCAGTGTAGTCGCTAGTCAAAGCACGCCCCGTCCTGCAGCGGGGCGGGAAGACCCCTATGATGAAGCATGACACCAAGGGCCCTCTTGGTGTGTGTGAGGCATATTTAAGCAAACACAGTGTATGCCCTACCAAGTTTGGGAACACTTTCCTTTGAACCTCTTTGAGGTGAATGCTTTTGTTTTGTACCAATACATATTATCTGCAAATGCAGGGAACTACTATGGGGACATCATTAGCCCCAACGTACGCAAATGTATTCATGGGTCAGTGGGAAACAGTGGCCTGGAGTGTACAGAATAAAGTCAAAATGGAACAAATTTAATTTATGGGTACGTTTTATTGATGACCTTTTCCTAATATGGGAAGGGGAGAAATTAGATCAGGAGTGCTTCCTGAAGTCCTTGAATCAGAACAACTTAAACCTTGAATTCACATTTGACATCCACGACAAAGAAATCCGTTTCCTGGATATCACGGTTTACATTGAAAAAGAGAGGATTGCACTAAAATGTACAGAAAACTGACGGGTACCAACAGCATACTCCATGGCAATAGGGGACAACCCTTACCACTGAAATGAAGTGTCCCATATGGGGAGTTCCTACGGGCAAGACGATGCTGCACAGAAGAATCTGATGTTAAACATCAGGCAAAAGAAATTTTAAAGGATTTTAAATAAAAGGTTACCGGAAACAGTTTACAGGATGCCTTAAAAGAGCAAGCACTGTTAAGACCAAAAGAAGTGTCAAGTATGGAAGAAGGAAACAAAAACCATGATGTCAGATTTATAACTAAGTACAACATTTCAAGTGGAAAGGTGAGAGACATACTCAAGGTCAAATGGAAAATTCTACTTATGGAAGAAGATTTGAAGAAAACCCTTTCCGGAATGCCTAATATCACTTACGGTACAAAAGGGGGTGGTGATGGATGGAGCATCTGAATCAATCAAACACTCACACCCAGTCAAAAGATCTGGGTTTAATCCATCACCGTTCTTTAGCCCACTCTGCCACCCCAGTTCAGACATGGCTATATGCAAATCAGTCTGACCCTGTGCCTCATGGGAACAGTCCAGCCCGAACTGCCAAGCCATGTCTTCCCTGGACCGGAAATAAGCTTCCGAGGACCGGTTTCCGGCATTCCATCCGTCTTCAGCCCGGCTTGCTTGAATCCAGTGGCAAAGTGAGCAAGGGACTCACGTAATATCACTTACAGCAAAAGACCATCATTGGGGGATCTACTGACCAGCACCTAAATAAAACCAATTAATACTCAAACAAACGTGACCACATAACTCCCAGTTCCAACTAGAGGTTTTTTCAGATGTGTAAATTGCAAAGCTTGTAGATATGGCATAAACAAAACATAATACAAGACCAGATATGATGAATAAGATAAAGGAAAAAATCACCTGTGAGACGGAGTCAGTAGTTTATGTCCTTGAGTACCAATGTGGCATAAAATACGTGGGCAGTACAATCAACACATTTTAGCTCCGTGTGCTGCCACATCTGAGAGCCATAATGAACAAGGACCATCAGTATGCCATGGCTAGACACATATGGGGAACACATGCTGGGAGCATGGAAAATATGAAGTATTACTGTATCAAACATGCACAGGAAAAACCATGAGGGGGAAATTTAAAACTGGAGCTACGCCATGAAGAATCCTACTATTGGGAACAGAGACACCCAATGGCCTAAATATGGATGCAGAATTATATATTCATGTTTAGATCAGCTGAGTAACTCATTTGTGGTGATTTTACACTTTTATAGGCTGTTTGATATTCCTTGAATTCATTAGTTCCCATGTCTGTTTGAAAATGTTACATTGGGATGATTTGTAGGGACTTTTTACATGTCTTGATTTTGGGGTCTGAAATATTTTATAGTGTACACTCCAGGCTGTTTTTGTATATTTGTATTTTTGTACCTTTTGGTATTATATATTATAAACTATTCAGGTAACAACGTAGAAATTTTAGCGAATTCTAAATATATACCTGGAAAGGTTTTTTTTCGATACCTGTTGATAATGTAAGACATGAACTAGGCCCCCTTTCTAAATTCATGTGATCCTGACCACTAATATTTTTGTTTTTAGACCCTTTGCACTAGCAATAGATCCAGTTACTAAATGCACTTTAGTAACTTTTGCACAACAGGAAGACACTTTGAATCTAAAGCCCAGCTTCCAACTTAATATGCAATCAAAATGAAATGCTCATTTATTTAACATTAAAACTACAGATGCTGGATAGAAAAATAACATGATACTAATATTAATAATATATATATTATTTATACATTTTTAGTATTTCTAGTATGATCCTAAGATACACCTAAGAGAGACTGAAACTTTCGGACATTTGTGTGATTATATATATATATATATATATATATATATATATATATATATATATATATATATATATATATATATATATATATATATATATATATATATATATATATATATATATATATATATATATATATATATATATATATATATATATTACCTACTGGCGGTCGCCAGTAGGTATATATAGTTAGGATTTTTTCTCTATGGGATTTTTGAAAATTCTATGTCTAATAACTTTGGCGTTTGTGGACGGAATTGGCTGAACTTTTCTGGAAAATGGAACATTTTGTTTCTGAGCAGCCCCTGGAAATTTGGGGGGGGTTCGTCCAGGGGGGGTCGAGAAAAAAGGGGGGTCCCAAAACGTGTTTTTAACATTGAGTTTTCCATAGGGCGGTTGGCCTCACTTTTAGCCCGAACGGCTGAATGGATTTGCATGAAACTTGGCAAAATTGTAGGGACTGGTAGCCCGATGTGCCTTTTGTAGGTCTCAATATATGTGCTCCAGTGGATTTTGAGAAATTAACGTTTAAAAAAAGATATATATCTGTAAGCGCGCTCTGGACAGCGCTCCGGTTCGCGGACCTTACGCGTACCGGAACTTCGCGTAGCGAAGCTGATTGGTTCTCCGCTGTCTGTCAACATTCTAAACAGTCCGGAGCGGCCGCCATCTTGTCTCTCGGTAGGATCGAGAGACAAGAGGAGGCCAAAACAAAGGGGGAAATAACCATAAGGGGGCATACTAGATCCTCCCTGACCCCCTAGGTTTAATGTGGAGGTTTTAAAAGGGCCCCGCGGGGCAAAAAAACCAAAAAAATGTTTTTGTTTTTTTTGCGTGGGTAGCGCCCGGTCCGCGAACCGGGAAGCGTTCTGGGCAGCGTACTGTAATGAAAAATGAATGATAGACTTTTCAAATACTGTATGTTAATTGATTGTTGGTTTTGTTGATTATTTTTTATTTTTTTTTATTTTTTAAGCAATTATTTATTATTGTGATTGTGTTTCAAAATGTAATAACATTTCTAACATTTCACTGTCTGAAATGTCGTCATTTTCATTGAACATAGCTTGTAATCTATGAGGGTGTAAAATGTCCTCATTTTGAAGGAGGTCATCCACTGCTTGCACACATTGCAGTAGTTCTTGGTCCCAAGTTTCATCCATAAATTCTATATAATTTGGATCAATTAATTCTTGGCTGCTCTCTTGCAGGACAATTTGAAATGAAACTTTCTGTTCGCCTTCCATGTTGCCTGAAATTTGGATAAAAAAATATATATATTAGTAGAGATAGGGCACTGTTGGGATTAAATTTAGATAGGCAGTTTTTATCAGTGAATTTATCTTTGGGCAGTGTATAGTATCAGAGTGGAAGTAGGAATATAAAAAAGTGTATGTGATTTAACGTAAGTAAATTCATAATTATAAAAGAGAAGCCTAACTCCATCCATAACTATAACAGAGAAGTCTATCTAAATCTATAACTACTACAGAGGGATAGTATATAACTATCAGAAAAAGTTTACCATATTAACTTATAGTGCACAATATAGTTCAGTTTTTAAAATAACAACTTACCTTTAGAAAGAAGTTGAAGTGATTAGTGAAAATCCAATTGAAATGTACACCAGGAAGTAGTAGTAAAAATGGCTGTGTTTCATTCTCTTCTTTTATATATATTCAGGTACATAACCAATCAAATGTCAGGTAAAAAAAGTAGAAAATGAAAGTAACATTTTAATTGGTTGTCAATTCCAACACTTCAGATGTGTTTTGAGAAGTAATTTACCTCAGGGTATTTAGAGAGGTCTACAGGCTAAATGGCTAAATGGAATTCCAATCAAATTTGTGAAAATGGTAGGGATTGGTATGTAGTATGAGCTAATCTATATTTGGTGAAATTGTCTCCAGTGGCTTTTCTGTAAACTACTTTCCCACCTTTTTTGATGGTGCGCTTCCCAGGGAGCGACCCGGTACGCGAACCGTTGAGCGCCCCGGTTCGCGTACCTTAAGCGTTACGGGAGTCCACCATTTTGTGTTTCGGTCGAATTAAGATATAAAATGGAGGGCAAATAATGTTCAGAATGGGTAGAAGGGGGCACGGTAGACTTATCTTGACCCCCTAGGTTTTGTGAGGGTGGCTGAGGAGGCTTATATGTGCGAAAAAAAAACATTTTTTAAAAAAATTTCGCGAGGTTAGCTCCCGGGTCGCGTACCGGGTAGCGCCCCAGGGAGCGTACTTTGTTGAAAATTAGTGAAAAATGTTACAGTAAAATAATAATTGTGAGTGATCAGATGTAGGGTAGCTCTGAGAAGAGCTTTTGGGTTTATGGTACATTTAGGTACTTATAAGTAGGTACCAATGCACAGTCTTAAATTCAGAGTGAAAATTCTGTTGCCCTCATCTGAGAAGTGAACTCCATCTCCTCTGTAGATATCTTGCATGTAGTAACGCAAGTTATTGTTGTACAGGGAGCCCATTCCATGGTCTCTCATGTAAGCTGAAACAGATTTGTTTACATGCTTCCTCGACTTCTCAATTTGTGGACAAAATTGGTTTGACCACCTCCATTTCTGTCTTTGGCATATATTTGAATATACCAAGGCAGTCTGAGGAAAAAGTGCCATTAATTGCTCAAAGGTGTCCTTTAAAAGCATTTCCAGACCTACCCCAGTCAAAGTGCCCAAATCATTACCTCCACAGTGCACAATTAACAGGTCAGGTTTGGGCAAATGCATAAAGGTTTTCACCAATGGTATCAATTGGTGACATTTTATTCCTCTGTGGCCAAACCACTTAATTTCCACATCTTGTAAATTGAGGTTAGGTAATTTTCTGTTCTCAGCATACCTGTGAGCCCAGTGGATATAACTATGTCCAACAATCCAGACAGAAAACATGGTGAGAGAAGGTTCTCCTGCAGTCAGATGAAGTGTGGCAATGAAATGGCAGTTGAAAAAATGAGAGTTTAAAATGAAAAAAACTGTGGAGTTTCTGTGTTCATGAAGCAGTAACAGTGATTGGTGGATTTTGATTGCTGAAAACAGGAAGTTAGGGTGCATGGATGAGTTATTTGAAAGATGTATTTTGAATGGTCAATAAAAAATCATTAAATGAAAGAATGCACTGGATATGCAGGTGCACTGAGAGTTCAGAGTTCAATTGCAACATTGTTGTGTGAACTTGCAAACACCAGAAGTCTTCCAAGAGGTGGTTGCCATGCAGAAAAGGCATGAAATGGCAGAGGGGGGAAGGGTTTTCATTTGAAAAAAAGTGAGGGAAGAGTTTTGATTGGGTGACATGAGAGATATGTGTGAAGAATTACAGCATTTCTGTGCTTTTGATAGCTGCAGACTCTGGAGTGCATACCTTTTGCTCTGCTGAAGACAAATTGGTGTGTTTCTGAGACTGTTTTCAAACTCAAAGTATTTGCTAAGGTGAGAAAATATTTCTTTAATTTAGATAGAGAATAGTGTGCTTTAAGGAGAAAATTATGAATTATGTGGCGCAAATTGCTTGTAAATATGCTCCCACCTGTGCATGGAAAATTTAGATTTTGAATGTTTGTGTTACATAGCCATGTTAAAAGTGATACAAACATGCTGCAAAGGCAATCAAACAACGCTTTTATGTGTCTTAAGGACATTTTAAGTAATTTTCCCATGTGCAGTGTTTTGAAATTATGATTTGAAAATCGTTTTTGGGGAAAAGGAATTGTTTTTAAATTTATGACAAGGACATAATGGTGTATGCTTCTTTATAAGGCAATTGACTGTCCCTGATGTTATTTTTCCCATTTTAATGTAAGACCTTTCTCTGTGGCGCAAATTGCTTGTAAATATGCTCCCACCTGTGCATGGCAAATTTAGATTTTAAATGTTTGTGTTACATAGCCATGTTAAAAGTGACCCAACCATGCTGGAAAGGCAATCAAAAAACACTTTCATGTGTCTTAAGGACATTTTAAGTAATTTCCCTGTGGGCAGTGTTTTCAAATTATGAATTGAAAATCGTTTTTGAGGTAAAGGAATGTTGTTAAAATTTATGTGCGCCATATGCCCCCAAATTTCTTTTTCAGGGGTGCAGCAGGGTGTTCTTGAGATACCCCTGCACCCTTGAAAAAATTCCTAATTTGCGATGAGCTAATTGCTAATCGCAAATTGCACCTTCATTCCTATGAGCCTCCTAGCCCATGGAAATGAATGGGTAATTTGCAATTAGCAATTTGCTCATTGCAAATTAGGAATGGTAAAGAATTGCTATTTATTCCTTAAAATTCGCTATTTAGGAAATGTAAAATAGTTTGATGGTACATATGGTGGTTCATCTGTAACAAGATAAGAAGCTTAGGGATACATTTATGATGACTGGCGCAATAAAGTGCACATCACTTACTTCATTGGTAGGCCTTTACATGTATTATCTCCTCTGTATTCTTCATCAAGCGTAACTTTAATCTGCAATCCTGAGTAGGCCTCACCTTAAACAAACCTCTGGATAGGCCACACCTTATCGTCATCATGAATTAATCATTTAAAATGCTAGGGACAGATTTATGATAGGTGTATGCCTCTTTTGCGCCACTTACAAAACACTGTCCACGGGGAAATGACTTCAAATGTCCTTAAGACACATGAATGTGTTTTTTTAAAGCGTTTGCAATTTTTTTGGGTCACTTTTAACATGGCTATGTGACTCAAACAGTCAAAATCTAAATTCACCATGCACAGGTGGGAGCATATGTACAAGGAATGTGCTCCATGGGGAAAGGTCTTATAATGTAATATGGGAAAAATGACATCAGAGACAGTAAAATGCCTTATAGAGAAGCATACACCATTATGTCCTTGTCATAAATTTGCAAACCATTCCTTTTCCCCAAAAACGATTTTCAAATCATAATTTGAAAATACTGCACATGTGGAAATGACTTAAAATGTCCTTAATTCAACATTTGCTATTCTTTATTTTGCGATTGCACTGAAGGATTTGCAAATTTTGCGATTCCTTAAATGCAATGTATCAAACAAAAAATATGTAAAAAATAACATTAAGGATTTGGAAACTACCACCAACTTCTAGTTTGTGGTAATTTGCGAATTCTTTTCAAAAAGCATTTTTTTCCAAAAAACAAAAGGTGCCATATGACGCCAATACATGTCCTTAGGGCATGTATGTGCGCCATATGCCCCCAAATTTCTTTTTCAGGGGTGCAGCAGGGTGTTCTTGAGATACCCCTGCACCCTTGAAAAAATTCCTAATTTGCGATGAGCTCATTGCTAATCGCAAATTGCACCTTCATTCCTATGAGCCTCCTAGCCCATGGAAATGAATGGGTAATTTGCAATTAGCAATTTGCTCATTGCAAATTAGGAATGGTAAAGAATTGCTATTTATTCCTTAAAATTCGCTATTTAGGAAATGCAAAATAGTTTGATGGTACATATGGTGGTTCATCTGTAACAAGATAAGAAGCTTAGGGATACATTTATGATGACTGGCGCAATAAAGTGGACATTACTTACTTCATTGGTAGGCCTTTACATGTATTATCTCCTCTGTATTCTTCATCAAGCGTAACTTTAATCTGCAATCCTGAGTAGGCCTCACCTTAAACAAACCTCTGGATAGGCCACACCTTATCGTCATCCTGGATTAATCATTTAAAATGCTAGGGACAGATTTATGATAGGTGTATGCCTCTTTTGCGCCACTGTGCGTCACTTTTATGATGCAGCGGCGGTGCAAAAGATTTGCTATGAGGCGACAAAATTACAAATTGATGCATTTAGGCAGATGTGTCATGGTGTAAAAAAAACGTGCCACATGAAACCGATGCAGCAGTGATGCAAAAGATGCACCATGTTGCAAGACAGGCCTCACTTGGGGCCATATGTATCAAGCTAATTAGCATTCGCAAAGATCAAAATTCTGCGAATTTCGGCCTTTGCGAATGCTAATTAGACAAATGGTATGTATCAAACAAGTTTGATGCAAAATAAGGAATAGCAAAATTTGCTATTCCTTATTTTGCGATTGCACTGAAGGATTTGCAAATTTTGCGATTACTTAAATGCAATGTATCAAACAAAAAATATGTAAAAAATGACATTAAGGATTTGGAAACTACCACCAACTTCCAGTTGGTGGTAATTTGTGAATTCTTTTCAAAAAGCTTTTTTTCCAAAAAACAAAAGGTGCCATATGACGCCAATACATGCCCTTAGGGCATGTATGTGTGCCATATGCCCCCAAATTTCTTTTTCAGGGGTGCAGCAGGGTGTTCTTGAGACACCCCTGCACCCTTGGAAAAATTCCTAATTTGTGATGAGCTAATTGCTAATCGCAAATTAAACCTTCATTCCTATGAGCCTCCTAGCCCATGGAAATGAATGGGTAATTTGCAATTAGCAATTTGCTCATTGCAAATTAGGAATGGTAAAGAATTGCTATTTATTCCTTAAAATTCGCTATTTAGGAAATGTAAAATAGTTTGATGGTACATATGGCGGTTCATCTGTAACAAGATAAGAAGCTTAGGGATACATTTATGATGACTGGCGCAATAAAGTGGACATTACTTACTTCATTGGTAGGCCTTTACATGTATTATCTCCTCTGTATTCTTTATCAAGCGTAACTTTAATCTGCAATTGTGAGTAGGCCTCACCATAAACAAACCTCTGGATAGGCCACACCTTATCGTCATCCTGGATTAATCATTTAAAATGCTAGGGACAGATTTAGGATAGGTGTATGCCTCTTTTGCGGCACTGTGCGTCACTTTTATGATGCAGCGGCGGTGCAAAAGATTTGCTATGAGGCGACAAAATTACAAATTGATGCATTTAGGCAGATGTGTCATGGTGTAAAAAAAACGTGCCACATGAAACCGATGTAGCAGTGATGCAAAAGATGCACCATGTTGCAAGACAGGCCTCACTTGGGGCCATATGTATCAAGCTAATTAGCATTCGCAAAGATCAAAATTCTGCGAATTTCGGCCTTTGCGAATGCTAATTAGACAAATGGTATGTATCAAACAAGTTTGATGCAAAATAAGGAATAGCAAAATTTGCTATTCCTTATTTTGCGATTGCACTGAAGGATTTGCAAATTTTGCGATTACTTAAATGCAATGAATGAAACAAAAAATATGTAAAAAATGACATTAAGGATTTGGAAACTACCACCAACTTCTAGTTTGTGGTAATTTGCGAATTCTTTTCAAAAAGCTTTTTTTCCAAAAAACAAAAGGTGCCATATGACGCCAATACATGCCCCTAGGGCATGTATGTGCGCCATATGCCCCCAAATTTCTTTTTCAGGGGTGCAGCAGGGTGTTCTTGAGACACCCCTGCACCCTTGGAAAAATTCCTAATTTGCGATGAGCTAATTGCTAATCGCAAATTGTACCTTCATTCCTATGAGCCTCCTAGCCCATGGAAATGAATGGGTAATTTGCAATTAGCAATTTGCTCATTGCAAATTAGGAATGGTAAAGAATTGCTATTTATTCCTTAAAATTCGCTATTTAGGAAATGCAAAATAGTTTGATGGTACATATGGCGGTTCATCTGTAACAAGATAAGAAGCTTAGGGATAGATTTATGATGACTGGCGCATCACCAGGGATGTGCCAGTCATCCTGCGCCGCTGTTCCGCCACCCATGGTGTGCTGCATTTACAATGCGGGGCATCATGGGGCAAAAATGGCACAGATGCGTGACGTATCTGTGCTGTAAAGGTAGTGATTGCTGGAGTTGTATCGCAAGTGCGATGCAGCTCAAGCAAGGCTCAGGGGTGCCCCATCTCCACAATGTTGCGTCAAGACCTATGCCTGCTTAAAGCAGGCGCAGGGTTTTGACGCAGCTTTCTCCTATCTGATTGTAAATACGGCACACCATGGGTGGCAGAGCAGCGGTGCACGTTAACTGGTGCATGCCTGGGGATGTGCCATTTAACATAAATCTGCCCCTTTACATTTAAGTATGTGCAGGGGACACAGAGTTGGTGAGGCTTATCCAAGGTTAAGAAGAGATGAGTCATATTCACTGAAAAATTAGACATAGGCTTCACCTGCTCAGCATCGCTGGACATGGCTAAATAATAGCTGCAAAATGTTACTCTTGTTAAACAATTTAACTATTATAATCTCTGAGATTTGTCTCTTACTCTGCAACATCTCATTGTTGTTATCTTTCTTTAAAGATAAAGACAACATCAACATGAGCGACAATCTGCAATCAGTTGATTTTGACCTCATCATTGAACTTGTAATTGAAACATCAGTGGATGTTGATCCCTTGGATGATTTAAATCCTGAGGATGAAGAAGAGCGTGATGAGGAGGCAGATTTGTCCGAATTATATGACATAGGGTGGGAAGCTGACCTGATTGAGCCTATGGAACTATAAACATTTATTTTTAAAATTTATAATAACTAAAAAGTAAAAGTGTAAACCGTTTAATTTAAAAATAAAGACACCTTCAAAAACAGGTTATGTGTAGTGTCTTCAATAAAATATTAAAATATGCTCATAAAATTAGATCAGATTCACATATAAAATAGCACAGGTAACATGAACATAAATTCCATTTCTTTTCTGCTATTTCTGTATTGTAAATTTGCCAAGGACTAAAAAATCTTCTATTTAAAATGTCAAGTAGTGTGTTAAGTTTTTGATCACTGTTATTGATTTACTGTTTGGTAATAGTGGTTAATAACATTTTTTAATATATTTTACCACAGATTCAACTGCAGATCATTTCAACATTTCACCATGCCAACGAAAGAAAGAGAGAGAAAGGCTGCAAAACGTCAAAGACAGCAGGTGAATCAAAAGAAGCAGCAGTCCTCTAACAAAAAGATTTGTCAAGTCACGAAGAAAGCACCGGGTAAGAGTACAAAAACACTTTAAAAGCATTTCCAGACCTACCCCAGTCAAAGTGCCCAAATCATTACCTCCACAGTGCACAATTAACAGGTCAGGTTTGGGCAAATGCATAAAGGTTTTCACCAATGGTATCAATTGGTGACATTTTAATCCTCTGTGGCCAAACCACTTAATTTCCACATCTTGTAAATTGAGGTTAGGTAATTTTCTGTTCTCAGCATACCTGTGAGCCCAGTGGATATAACTATGTCCAACAATCCAGACAGAAAACATGGTGAGAGAAGGTTCTCCTGCAGTCAGATGAAGTGTGGCAATGAAATGGCAGTTGAAAAAATGAGAGTTTAAAATGAAAAAAACTGTGGAGTTTCTGTGTTCATGAAGCAGTAACAGTGATTGGTGGATTTTGATTGCTGAAAACAGGAAGTTAGGGTGCATGGATGAGTTATTTGAAAGATGTATTTTGAATGGTCAATAAAAAATCATTAAATGAAAGAATGCACTGGATATGCAGGTGCACTGAGAGTTCAGAGTTCAATTGCAACATTGTTGTGTGAACTTGCAAACACCAGAAGTCTTCCAAGAGGTGGTTGCCATGCAGAAAAGGCATGAAATGGCAGAGGGGGGAAGGGTTTTCATTTGAAAAAAAGTGAGGGAAGAGTTTTGATTGGGTGACATGAGAGATATGTGTGAAGAATTACAGCATTTCTGTGCTTTTGATAGCTGCAGACTCTGGAGTGCATACCTTTTGCTCTGCTGAAGACAAATTGGTGTGTTTCTGAGACTGTTTTCAAACTCAAAGTATTTGCTAAGGTGAGAAAATATTTCTTTAATTTAGATAGAGAATAGTGTGCTTTAAGGAGAAAATTATGAATTATGTGGCGCAAATTGCTTGTAAATATGCTCCCACCTGTGCATGGAAAATTTAGATTTTGAATGTTTGTGTTACATAGCCATGTTAAAAGTGATACAAACATGCTGCAAAGGCAATCAAAAAACGCTTTTATGTGTCTTAAGGACATTTTAAGTAATTTTCCCATGTGTAGTGTTTTGAAATTATGATTTGAAAATCGTTTTTGGGGAAAAGGAATTGTTTTTAAATTTATGACAAGGACATAATGGTGTATGCTTCTTTATAAGGCAATTGACTGTCCCTGATGTTATTTTTCCCATTTTAATGTAAGACCTTTCTCTGTGGCGCAAATTGCTTGTAAATATGCTCCCACCTGTGCATGGCAAATTTAGATTTTAAATGTTTGTGTTACATAGCCATGTTAAAAGTGACCCAACCATGCTGGAAAGGCAATCAAAAAACACTTTCATGTGTCTTAAGGACATTTTAAGTAATTTCCCTGTGGGCAGTGTTTTCAAATTATGAATTGAAAATCGTTTTTGAGGTAAAGGAATGTTGTTAAAATTTATGTGCGCCATATGCCCCCAAATTTCTTTTTCAGGGGTGCAGCAGGGTGTTCTTGAGATACCCCTGCACCCTTGAAAAAATTCCTAATTTGCGATGAGCTAATTGCTAATCGCAAATTGCACCTTCATTCCTATGAGCCTCCTAGCCCATGGAAATGAATGGGTAATTTGCAATTAGCAATTTGCTCATTGCAAATTAGAAATGGTAAAGAATTGCTATTTATTCCTTAAAATTCGCTATTTAGGAAATGTAAAATAGTTTGATGGTACATATGGTGGTTCATCTGTAACAAGATAAGAAGCTTAGGGATACATTTATGATGACTGGCGCAATAAAGTGCACATCACTTACTTCATTGGTAGGCCTTTACATGTATTATCTCCTCTGTATTCTTCATCAAGCGTACCTTTAATCTGCAATCCTGAGTAGGCCTCACCTTAAACAAACCTCTGGATAGGCCACACCTTATCGTCATCATGAATTAATCATTTAAAATGCTAGGGACAGATTTATGATAGGTGTATGCCTCTTTTGCGCCACTTACAAAACACTGTCCACGGGGAAATGACTTCAAATGTCCTTAAGACACATGAATGTGTTTTTTTAAAGCGTTTGCAATTTTTTTGGGTCACTTTTAACATGGCTATGTGACTCAAACAGTCAAAATCTAAATTCACCATGCACAGGTGGGAGCATATTTACAAGGAATGTGCTCCATGGGGAAAGGTCTTATAATGTAATATGGGAAAAATGACATCAGAGACAGTGAAATGCCTTATAGAGAAGCATACACCATTATGTCCTTGTCATAAATTTGCAAACCATTCCTTTTCCCCAAAAACGATTTTCAAATCATAATTTGAAAATACTGCACATGTGGAAATGACTTAAAATGTCCTTAATTCAAAATTTGCTATTCTTTATTTTGCGATTGCACTGAAGGATTTGCAAATTTTGCGATTCCTTAAATGCAATGTATCAAACAAAAAATATGTAAAAAATAACATTAAGGATTTGGAAACTACCACCAACTTCTAGTTTGTGGTAATTTGCGAATTCTTTACAAAAAGCATTTTTTTCCAAAAAACAAAAGGTGCCATATGACGCCAATACATGTCCTTAGGGCATGTATGTGCGCCATATGCCCCCAAATTTCTTTTTCAGGGGTGCAGCAGGGTGTTCTTGAGATACCCCTGCACCCTTGAAAAAATTCCTAATTTGCGATGAGCTAATTGCTAATCGCAAATTGCACCTTCATTCCTATGAGCCTCCTAGCCCATGGAAATGAATGGGTAATTTGCAATTAGCAATTTGCTCATTGCAAATTAGGAATGGTAAAGAATTGCTATTTATTCCTTAAAATTCGCTATTTAGGAAATGCAAAATAGTTTGATGGTACATATGGTGGTTCATCTGTAACAAGATAAGAAGCTTAGGGATACATTTATGATGACTGGCGCAATAAAGTGGACATTGCTTACTTCATTGGTAGGCCTTTACATGTATTATCTCCTCTGTATTCTTCATCAAGCGTAACTTTAATCTGCAATCCTGAGTAGGCCTCACCTTAAACAAACCTCTGGATAGGCCACACCTTATCGTCATCCTGGATTAATCATTTAAAATGCTAGGGACAGATTTATGATAGGTGTATGCCTCTTTTGCGCCACTGTGCGTCACTTTTATGATGCAGCGGCGGTGCAAAAGATTTGCTATGAGGCGACAAAATTACAAATTGATGCATTTAGGCAGATGTGTCATGGTGTAAAAAAAACGTGCCACATGAAACCGATGCAGCAGTGATGCAAAAGATGCACCATGTTGCAAGACAGGCCTCACTTGGGGCCATATGTATCAAGCTAATTAGCATTCGCAAAGATCAAAATTCTGCGAATTTCGGCCTTTGCGAATGCTAATTAGACAAATGGTATGTATCAAACAAGTTTGATGCAAAATAAGGAATAGCAAAATTTGCTATTCCTTATTTTGCGATTGCACTGAAGGATTTGCAAATTTTGCGATTACTTAAATGCAATGTATCAAACAAAAAATATGTAAAAAATGACATTAAGGATTTGGAAACTACCACCAACTTCCAGTTGGTGGTAATTTGTGAATTCTTTTCAAAAAGCTTTTTTTCCAAAAAACAAAAGGTGCCATATGACGCCAATACATGCCCTTAGGGCATGTATGTGTGCCATATGCCCCCAAATTTCTTTTTCAGGGGTGCAGCAGGGTGTTCTTGAGACACCCCTGCACCCTTGGAAAAATTCCTAATTTGTGATGAGCTAATTGCTAATCGCAAATTAAACCTTCATTCCTATGAGCCTCCTAGCCCATGGAAATGAATGGGTAATTTGCAATTAGCAATTTGCTCATTGCAAATTAGGAATGGTAAAGAATTGCTATTTATTCCTTAAAATTCGCTATTTAGGAAATGTAAAATAGTTTGATGGTACATATGGCGGTTCATCTGTAACAAGATAAGAAGCTTAGGGATACATTTATGATGACTGGCGCAATAAAGTGGACATTACTTACTTCATTGGTAGGCCTTTACATGTATTATCTCCTCTGTATTCTTCATCAAGCGTAAGTTTAATCTGCAATCCTGAGTAGGCCTCACCTTAAACAAACCTCTGGATAGGCCACACCTTATCGTCATCCTGGATGAATCATTTAAAATGCTAGGGACAGATTTATGATAGGTGTATGCCTCTTTTGCGGCACTGTGCGTCACTTTTATGATGCAGCGGCAGTGCAAAAGATTTGCTATGAGGCGACAAAATTACAAATTGATGCATTTAGGCAGATGTGTCATGGTGTAAAAAAAACGTGCCACATGAAACCGATGCAGCAGTGATGCAAAAGATGCACCATGTTGCAAGACAGGCCTCACTTGGGGCCATATGTATCAAGCTAATTAGCATTCGCAAAGATCAAAATTCTGCGAATTTCGGCCTTTGCGAATGCTAATTAGACAAATGGTATGTATCAAACAAGTTTGATGCAAAATAAGGAATAGCAAAATTTGCTATTCCTTATTTTGCGATTGCACTGAAGGATTTGCAAATTTTGCGATTACTTAAATGCAATGTATGAAACAAAAAATATGTAAAAAATGACATTAAGGATTTGGAAACTACCACCAACTTCTAGTTTGTGGTAATTTGCGAATTCTTTTCAAAAAGCTTTTTTTCCAAAAAACAAAAGGTGCCATATGACGCCAATACATGCCCCTAGGGCATGTATGTGCGCCATATGCCCCCAAATTTCTTTTTCAGGGGTGCAGCAGGGTGTTCTTGAGACACCCCTGCACCCTTGGAAAAATTCCTAATTTGCGATGAGCTAATTGCTAATCGCAAATTGTACCTTCATTCCTATGAGCCTCCTAGCCCATGGAAATGAATGGGTAATTTGCAATTAGCAATTTGCTCATTGCAAATTAGGAATGGTAAAGAATTGCTATTTATTCCTTAAAATTCGCTATTTAGGAAATGCAAAATAGTTTGATGGTACATATGGCGGTTCATCTGTAACAAGATAAGAAGCTTAGGGATAGATTTATGATGACTGGCGCATCACCAGGGATGTGCCAGTCATCCTGCGCCGCTGTTCCGCCACCCATGGTGTGCTGCATTTACAATGCGGGGCATCATGGGGCAAAAATGGCACAGATGCGTGACGTATCTGTGCTGTAAAGGTAGTGATTGCTGGAGTTGTATCGCAAGTGCGATGCAGCTCAAGCAAGGCTCAGGGGTGCCCCATCTCCACAATGTTGCGTCAAGACCTATGCCTGCTTAAAGCAGGCGCAGGGTTTTGACGCAGCTTTCTCCTATCTGATTGTAAATACGGCACACCATGGGTGGCAGAGCAGCGGTGCACGTTAACTGGTGCATGCCTGGGGATGTGCCATTTAACATAAATCTGCCCCTTTACATTTAAGTATGTGCAGGGGACACAGAGTTGGTGAGGCTTATCCAAGGTTAAGAAGAGATGAGTCATATTCACTGAAAAATTAGACATAGGCTTCACCTGCTCAGCATCGCTGGACATGGCTAAATAATAGCTGCAAAATGTTACTCTTGTTAAACAATTTTACTATTATAATCTCTGAGATTTGTCTCTTACTCTGCAACATCTCATTGTTGTTATCTTTCTTTAAAGATAAAGACAACATCAACATGAGCGACAATCTGCAATCAGTTGATTTTGACCTCATCATTGAACTTGTAATTGAAACATCAGTGGATGTTGATCCCTTGGATGATTTAAATCCTGAGGATGAAGAAGAGCGTGATGAGGAGGCAGATTTGTCCGAATTATATGACATAGGGTGGGAAGCTGACCTGATTGAGCCTGTGGAACTATAAACATTTATTTTTAAAATTTATAATAACTAAAAAGTAAAAGTGTAAACCGTTTAATTTAAAAATAAAGACACCTTCAAAAACAGGTTATGTGTAGTGTCTTCAATAAAATATTAAAATATGCTCATAAAATTAGATCAGATTCACATATAAAATAGCACAGGTAACATGAACATAAATTCCATTTCTTTTCTGCTATTTCTGTATTGTAAATGTGCCAAGGACTAAAAAATCTTCTATTTAAAATGTCAAGTAGTGTGTTAAGTTTTTGATCACTGTTATTGATTTACTGTTTGGTAATAGTGGTTAATAACATTTTTTAATATATTTTACCACAGATTCAACTGCAGATCATTTCAACATTTCACCATGCCAACGAAAGAAAGAGAGAGAAAGGCTGCAAAACGTCAAAGACAGCAGGTGAATCAAAAGAAGCAGCAGTCCTCTAACAAAAAGATTTGTCAAGTCACGAAGAAAGCACCGGGTAAGAGTACAAAAACACTTTAAAAGCATTTCCAGACCTACCCCAGTCAAAGTGCCCAAATCATTACCTCCACAGTGCACAATTAACAGGTCAGGTTTGGGCAAATGCATAAAGGTTTTCACCAATGGTATCAATTGGTGACATTTTAATCCTCTGTGGCCAAACCACTTAATTTCCACATCTTGTAAATTGAGGTTAGGTAATTTTCTGTTCTCAGCATACCTGTGAGCCCAGTGGATATAACTATGTCCAACAATCCAGACAGAAAACATGGTGAGAGAAGGTTCTCCTGCAGTCAGATGAAGTGTGGCAATGAAATGGCAGTTGAAAAAATGAGAGTTTAAAATGAAAAAAACTGTGGAGTTTCTGTGTTCATGAAGCAGTAACAGTGATTGGTGGATTTTGATTGCTGAAAACAGGAAGTTAGGGTGCATGGATGAGTTATTTGAAAGATGTATTTTGAATGGTCAATAAAAAATCATTAAATGAAAGAATGCACTGGATATGCAGGTGCACTGAGAGTTCAGAGTTCAATTGCAACATTGTTGTGTGAACTTGCAAACACCAGAAGTCTTCCAAGAGGTGGTTGCCATGCAGAAAAGGCATGAAATGGCAGAGGGGGGAAGGGTTTTCATTTGAAAAAAAGTGAGGGAAGAGTTTTGATTGGGTGACATGAGAGATATGTGTGAAGAATTACAGCATTTCTGTGCTTTTGATAGCTGCAGACTCTGGAGTGCATACCTTTTGCTCTGCTGAAGACAAATTGGTGTGTTTCTGAGACTGTTTTCAAACTCAAAGTATTTGCTAAGGTGAGAAAATATTTCTTTAATTTAGATAGAGAATAGTGTGCTTTAAGGAGAAAATTATGAATTATGTGGCGCAAATTGCTTGTAAATATGCTCCCACCTGTGCATGGAAAATTTAGATTTTGAATGTTTGTGTTACATAGCCATGTTAAAAGTGATACAAACATGCTGCAAAGGCAATCAAAAAACGCTTTTATGTGTCTTAAGGACATTTTAAGTAATTTTCCCATGTGTAGTGTTTTGAAATTATGATTTGAAAATCGTTTTTGGGGAAAAGGAATTGTTTTTAAATTTATGACAAGGACATAATGGTGTATGCTTCTTTATAAGGCAATTGACTGTCCCTGATGTTATTTTTCCCATTTTAATGTAAGACCTTTCTCTGTGGCGCAAATTGCTTGTAAATATGCTCCCACCTGTGCATGGCAAATTTAGATTTTAAATGTTTGTGTTACATAGCCATGTTAAAAGTGACCCAACCATGCTGGAAAGGCAATCAAAAAACACTTTCATGTGTCTTAAGGACATTTTAAGTAATTTCCCTGTGGGCAGTGTTTTCAAATTATGAATTGAAAATCGTTTTTGAGGTAAAGGAATGTTGTTAAAATTTATGTGCGCCATATGCCCCCAAATTTCTTTTTCAGGGGTGCAGCAGGGTGTTCTTGAGATACCCCTGCACCCTTGAAAAAATTCCTAATTTGCGATGAGCTAATTGCTAATCGCAAATTGCACCTTCATTCCTATGAGCCTCCTAGCCCATGGAAATGAATGGGTAATTTGCAATTAGCAATTTGCTCATTGCAAATTAGAAATGGTAAAGAATTGCTATTTATTCCTTAAAATTCGCTATTTAGGAAATGTAAAATAGTTTGATGGTACATATGGTGGTTCATCTGTAACAAGATAAGAAGCTTAGGGATACATTTATGATGACTGGCGCAATAAAGTGCACATCACTTACTTCATTGGTAGGCCTTTACATGTATTATCTCCTCTGTATTCTTCATCAAGCGTACCTTTAATCTGCAATCCTGAGTAGGCCTCACCTTAAACAAACCTCTGGATAGGCCACACCTTATCGTCATCATGAATTAATCATTTAAAATGCTAGGGACAGATTTATGATAGGTGTATGCCTCTTTTGCGCCACTTACAAAACACTGTCCACGGGGAAATGACTTCAAATGTCCTTAAGACACATGAATGTGTTTTTTTAAAGCGTTTGCAATTTTTTTGGGTCACTTTTAACATGGCTATGTGACTCAAACAGTCAAAATCTAAATTCACCATGCACAGGTGGGAGCATATTTACAAGGAATGTGCTCCATGGGGAAAGGTCTTATAATGTAATATGGGAAAAATGACATCAGAGACAGTGAAATGCCTTATAGAGAAGCATACACCATTATGTCCTTGTCATAAATTTGCAAACCATTCCTTTTCCCCAAAAACGATTTTCAAATCATAATTTGAAAATACTGCACATGTGGAAATGACTTAAAATGTACTTAATTCAAAATTTGCTATTCTTTATTTTGCGATTGCACTGAAGGATTTGCAAATTTTGCGATTCCTTAAATGCAATGTATCAAACAAAAAATATGTAAAAAATAACATTAAGGATTTGGAAACTACCACCAACTTCTAGTTTGTGGTAATTTGCGAATTCTTTACAAAAAGCATTTTTTTCCAAAAAACAAAAGGTGCCATATGACGCCAATACATGTCCTTAGGGCATGTATGTGCGCCATATGCCCCCAAATTTCTTTTTCAGGGGTGCAGCAGGGTGTTCTTGAGATACCCCTGCACCCTTGAAAAAATTCCTAATTTGCGATGAGCTAATTGCTAATCGCAAATTGCACCTTCATTCCTATGAGCCTCCTAGCCCATGGAAATGAATGGGTAATTTGCAATTAGCAATTTGCTCATTGCAAATTAGGAATGGTAAAGAATTGCTATTTATTCCTTAAAATTCGCTATTTAGGAAATGCAAAATAGTTTGATGGTACATATGGTGGTTCATCTGTAACAAGATAAGAAGCTTAGGGATACATTTATGATGACTGGCGCAATAAAGTGGACATTACTTACTTCATTGGTAGGCCTTTACATGTATTATCTCCTCTGTATTCTTCATCAAGCGTAACTTTAATCTGCAATCCTGAGTAGGCCTCACCTTAAACAAACCTCTGGATAGGCCACACCTTATCGTCATCCTGGATTAATCATTTAAAATGCTAGGGACAGATTTATGATAGGTGTATGCCTCTTTTGCGCCACTGTGCGTCACTTTTATGATGCAGCGGCGGTGCAAAAGATTTGCTATGAGGCGACAAAATTACAAATTGATGCATTTAGGCAGATGTGTCATGGTGTAAAAAAAACGTGCCACATGAAACCGATGCAGCAGTGATGCAAAAGATGCACCATGTTGCAAGAGAGGCCTCACTTGGGGCCATATGTATCAAGCTAATTAGCATTCGCAAAGATCAAAATTCTGCGAATTTCGGCCTTTGCGAATGCTAATTAGACAAATGGTATGTATCAAACAAGTTTGATGCAAAATAAGGAATAGCAAAATTTGCTATTCCTTATTTTGCGATTGCACTGAAGGATTTGCAAATTTTGCGATTACTTAAATGCAATGTATCAAACAAAAAATATGTAAAAAATGACATTAAGGATTTGGAAACTACCACCAACTTCTAGTTGGTGGTAATTTGTGAATTCTTTTCAAAAAGCTTTTTTTCCAAAAAACAAAAGGTGCCATATGACGCCAATACATGCCCTTAGGGCATGTATGTGTGCCATATGCCCCCAAATTTCTTTTTCAGGGGTGCAGCAGGGTGTTCTTGAGACACCCCTGCACCCTTGGAAAAATTCCTAATTTGTGATGAGCTAATTGCTAATCGCAAATTAAACCTTCATTCCTATGAGCCTCCTAGCCCATGGAAATGAATGGGTAATTTGCAATTAGCAATTTGCTCATTGCAAATTAGGAATGGTAAAGAATTGCTATTTATTCCTTAAAATTCGCTATTTAGGAAATGTAAAATAGTTTGATGGTACATATGGCGGTTCATCTGTAACAAGATAAGAAGCTTAGGGATACATTTATGATGACTGGCGCAATAAAGTGGACATTACTTACTTCCTTGGTAGGCCTTTACATGTATTATCTCCTCTGTATTCTTCATCAAGCGTAAGTTTAATCTGCAATCCTGAGTAGGCCTCACCTTAAACAAACCTCTGGATAGGCCACACCTTATCGTCATCCTGGATGAATCATTTAAAATGCTAGGGACAGATTTATGATAGGTGTATGCCTCTTTTGCGGCACTGTGCGTCACTTTTATGATGCAGCGGCGGTGCAAAAGATTTGCTATGAGGCGACAAAATTACAAATTGATGCATTTAGGCAGATGTGTCATGGTGTAAAAAAAACGTGCCACATGAAACCGATGCAGCAGTGATGCAAAAGATGCACCATGTTGCAAGACAGGCCTCACTTGGGGCCATATGTATCAAGCTAATTAGCATTCGCAAAGATCAAAATTCTGCGAATTTCGGCCTTTGCGAATGCTAATTAGACAAATGGTATGTATCAAACAAGTTTGATGCAAAATAAGGAATAGCAAAATTTGCTATTCCTTATTTTGCGATTGCACTGAAGGATTTGCAAATTTTGCGATTACTTAAATGCAATGTATGAAACAAAAAATATGTAAAAAATGACATTAAGGATTTGGAAACTACCACCAACTTCTAGTTTGTGGTAATTTGCGAATTCTTTTCAAAAAGCTTTTTTTCCAAAAAACAAAAGGTGCCATATGACGCCAATACATGCCCCTAGGGCATGTATGTGCGCCATATGCCCCCAAATTTCTTTTTCAGGGGTGCAGCAGGGTGTTCTTGAGACACCCCTGCACCCTTGGAAAAATTCCTAATTTGCGATGAGCTAATTGCTAATCGCAAATTGTACCTTCATTCCTATGAGCCTCCTAGCCCATGGAAATGAATGGGTAATTTGCAATTAGCAATTTGCTCATTGCAAATTAGGAATGGTAAAGAATTGCTATTTATTCCTTAAAATTCGCTATTTAGGAAATGCAAAATAGTTTGATGGTACATATGGCGGTTCATCTGTAACAAGATAAGAAGCTTAGGGATAGATTTATGATGACTGGCGCATCACCAGGGATGTGCCAGTCATCCTGCGCCGCTGTTCCGCCACCCATGGTGTGCTGCATTTACAATGCGGGGCATCATGGGGCAAAAATGGCACAGATGCGTGACGTATCTGTGCTGTAAAGGTAGTGATTGCTGGAGTTGTATCGCAAGTGCGATGCAGCTCAAGCAAGGCTCAGGGGTGCCCCATCTCCACAATGTTGCGTCAAGACCTATGCCTGCTTAAAGCAGGCGCAGGGTTTTGACGCAGCTTTCTCCTATCTGATTGTAAATACGGCACACCATGGGTGGCAGAGCAGCGGTGCACGTTAACTGGTGCATGCCTGGGGATGTGCCATTTAACATAAATCTGCCCCTTTACATTTAAGTATGTGCAGGGGACACAGAGTTGGTGAGGCTTATCCAAGGTTAAGAAGAGATGAGTCATATTCACTGAAAAATTAGACATAGGCTTCACCTGCTCAGCATCGCTGGACATGGCTAAATAATAGCTGCAAAATGTTACTCTTGTTAAACAATTTTACTATTATAATCTCTGAGATTTGTCTCTTACTCTGCAACATCTCATTGTTGTTATCTTTCTTTAAAGATAAAGACAACATCAACATGAGCGACAATCTGCAATCAGTTGATTTTGACCTCATCATTGAACTTGTAATTGAAACATCAGTGGATGTTGATCCCTTGGATGATTTAAATCCTGAGGATGAAGAAGAGCGTGATGAGGAGGCAGATTTGTCCGAATTATATGACATAGGGTGGGAAGCTGACCTGATTGAGCCTATGGAACTATAAACATTTATTTTTAAAATTTATAATAACTAAAAAGTAAAAGTGTAAACCGTTTAATTTAAAAATAAAGACACCTTCAAAAACAGGTTATGTGTAGTGTCTTCAATAAAATATTAAAATATGCTCATAAAATTAGATCAGATTCACATATAAAATAGCACAGGTAACATGAACATAAATTCCATTTCTTTTCTGCTATTTCTGTATTGTAAATGTGCCAAGGACTAAAAAATCTTCTATTTAAAATGTCAAGTAGTGTGTTAAGTTTTTGATCACTGTTATTGATTTACTGTTTGGTAATAGTGGTTAATAACATTTTTTAATATATTTTACCACAGATTCAACTGCAGATCATTTCAACATTTCACCATGCCAACGAAAGAAAGAGAGAGAAAGGCTGCAAAACGTCAAAGACAGCAGGTGAATCAAAAGAAGCAGCAGTCCTCTAACAAAAAGATTTGTCAAGTCACGAAGAAAGCACCGGGTAAGAGTACAAAAACATTCATAAGAAATATGTGTAGTAAAAAAAATATTACTACAGAAAATGTTTCAGTCCATAAAAAGAGAACCAATTCAAATGGAAAGGAAAGGCCAATCAAAAATGTTACTGCTAGAGCAAGAGATAACTCTGTGCATGATAGTAGAAGGAAACAACAGTTTAGGGACATTCGTAAACGAATGTTCCGCAACAGGATAATTGGCAATTTGTTAAAAAATATTAAGAAAGGTCAACAGAAAGTGGGTTTTTATAAGAGAAAAAAAAAGTTGAGAAAGTTATTGATCAGGCATTTGAAATTAAACGTAAGTTATTTATTTTGATAATCAATAGAATTAGGAAGCTAAACAAGGCAATTTATGATTTCAAAAGAAATAGTAGATGGAAGAGAATAGTTAATCGTAGTAATTTTTGTGAAGTTTTTTCTGGAGAATGGATTCATAGTTCAAGCTGTGAGGCATTTTTTAATGAGGAGAGTTATTTCCAGGATAATGATTTGGTGCATGCAGTTGACACCAGTGGTCGTGCTTATGAAGTGAAAGATGGTTGTCCAGTTGAAAAAGAAAAACTTGTGACAACAGAGGCAGAAGAGGTGTTAGGTAATGAGGTTTTAGGAAGACGTGCTAAGGGTCCTGTGTACACCTGGAAGTGTAGTAGTATTTGTAGTGTGCGACAGGATTCCATCAATTTGCTTTGTGATTTTGTACGGTCATTTAATAAGAAAAGTTTGAAGCAGAAAATAAGGTTGTTGCAAGAATTAGATCCTTGCAGAGTGAGAGAAGTGACAGGTTTGCATGGTCATTCACTGGCTTGTCTTTCCAGGAGAGTATGCCAGAGTGTTTTTCATCATTTCAGAATGCTAGCAGTGCATCATAATAAAGTGAGGATATTAGTTAGAATGTTGTATTATGCTAAGAGTCCAGCAATTATGCTTAAACAATTATGCGCTGCTCTTTTGCATGGTTCTGAAATAGATGTGAAGAATGTATGTGAAGAAATTGAGTTTTGTTACTTTGGAAGTAAAGAGGAGAATGTTGAAATTGACCAAGAAGAAGCGGGTAATGTGGAAGATAGTGTACAGGTTTCCAGTACAGATAATTTCCAGAGGGAAATTGTCACATTTCAGGTCAAATCAAGTGAGAGGCCAAATTTCACTTGTGTGTGTTGTCGACGCACTTATTATAAGAATCAGACTAAGTTAGTGGATTTATATGCAAAAAGTGAAAGGGAAAATAATAGTGAATGGAAGGATTTTGCAACATACTTGATGGTAGAAAATTGTTTTGATTTGGGATTGGATCAACGTGTGTGTACTTATTGTTGTTGCAAATTAAATCAAAACCAGATGCCTGCTAGAGCAGTTCATAATAATCTGGAATTGGTTGAGATTCCTTCTGAATTGAAGGATTTAAATACTTATGAATCTATTTTGATTCAAAGTATCCATCCCTTTCAGGCTATTGTAAGAATGGAGCCAAAGACAGGGAAATTGCCTCCATCAGATTTACAGAGAGGATTAAAGGGAAGAGTTGTTTATTTGCCTCTAGATTTGAAGAAAAACATTAACACAATTGGAGTAGAAAAAGTGGAAGAGGAACCTCTGGTTATCTTAGTTAATGGGGTTCCGACAAAGAATAAGAAAATATGGCAAGATTTAGTAGATGTTAGGAAAGTTAAAAAGGCAACATTGTATTTGAAAAAAAAATAATAAATACTATAAGAATGTATATGTTGCAGAAGAGGAAGTAAGTGAGGAAGAGGATAGCGATTTGTGTGCTGGTCAAATTGAGAAAGTAGAACCCTCTACTAGTGAAGAAATATATGAACATTATAGTGTTCATCCTTTGCATTCCAAGGAAGTCATGGGGAATGCTATTGAGTTGTTTCAAATGAAACAAGCCAAAGGGAGTCCCATTAGTGTTTGGGAGGAAAGTTTGGAAGCTCGGTGTTTCCCACAGCTTTTTCCAACAGGTCAGGGAGGAAGATATGATGAGCGACCTCATCAAATTCCTGCTTCTGAATACCGGACTTTGCGATTGTATGCAGGAGATGCTAGGTTTCGACAATGCATTCCTTATTTGTTTCATCTCCTGTTTGAAAGCGATCTGTCTGGACTGTCATATGCAGTGAACCACATCTTGAAAAGTGGTATACACATGCAAAACATCTCGGCAAGTGACTTTATGGATAAAGTCAATGTCCAAGACAGTATTTTGGATTCTCACCTGATTAATCTCATGGCGTGTCAGCGTGGTACTAATGAGTACTGGTACCGTCGTCATGGTGATTTAAAATGTATGCTGAGGAACTTAGGTACTCCCACATGGTTCCTCACTCTGAGCTGTGCCGAGTATGGCTGGGAAGACTTACTTGAATTTCTACGAGAGCCAAATGCTAACGTAGATAACATCGAATTCAAGACACCCGGAGAACTGTGCTCTTTGGATCCAGTCAATGTATGTAGGTACTTCAATCATAGATTTGAAGCTATGATGTCTTTCATCATGAAGAAGAAGAATCCACCTCTTGGAGAGGTGTTGGATTTCTTCTGGAGAAAGGAGTACCAAGCAAGAGGTGCTCCTCATATACATATGTTGCTGTGGATCAAGGATGCACCTAAATTTGGAACGGATCCAGAAGACTCAGTGATGAGTTTCATCCAACAGTATTCTACGTGTGCTGTTCCAAACGCAAAGGAGAAGAAAAGCCTAAGAGAAAAAGTTCTGCGTTTCCAAAGCCATCGATGTGGAAAGTACTGCCGTCGTAAATTCCGAAACAAGGACAAGTTCTACACCAAATGTCGTTTCGGCTTTCCACGACCGGTGATTTCTAAAGGAAGAGTAAACAGTTTGATGTCTTCGCTGCGACATAATGTCATGAAGAAATCACCTAAAAACACATACAATTTGAAGAGGAACGAAGAGTCCAAGTACATCAACGACTACAACCCGGTGATTTTGTCCATGTGGAATGCTAACATGGATATACAGTTTGTGGCTGATAACTGTATGGCTGTGGCTCGGTATGTGACGTCTTACATCACCAAAAAAGAGAAGACAGAATTGAAGGATATGTGGGAGGACATTTCCCATGAAAAGAGCCTCAGCATGAAGTTGTACAGTTTCAGTCTGAAGATGTTGTCGCATCGAGAAATTGGAGCTTACGAATGCTCTGACCGGTTGTCTTCAGCAAGTCTCTATGCCAAGTCCAGGAGTATCATTTGGGCGAGTCTTGGTCTTGCTGCAACGCGTAATCGAGTTCTGAAACCTGTGCGGGAAATTGAGTATTTGGTGGAAAAGGAGCCAAACAGTACCGACATTTTGAAGACCAACATGTTGGATACATATTATCCAAATAGAAGCAGTCACCTCGACAATGTTTGTCTGTATGAGGTTCTTCAAAATTACATATTCAAGAGGAACATCAAAGAAGATACTGAGAAAGGAGTGTATGCTGTAATAGGAAGTGAGGGATGTCTGGTCAAGCAAAGAAAATGCCACTTGGTAAACCATCGAAAATTGAGTGGCGAATCTCCTGAAAAAAAGGAGTTTTTCTATTTAGCACTTTTGCAACTTTTCAAGCCTTGGCGTGCAGAAGAGGAACTGCTTGGAGATTTCCTCTGTTACGAAGACTCTTTCAATGCCGCCAAGGAGACCATAGAATGTCCTGCTTTTCCCAAATATGTAGAAATGTTGAATGCGGCAATTGAGCAGGAAGCAACGATTGCAGCCGAGATTGCCAGTGACAGTTCTCAGGACAGTCAGAGTTCTGCTTCATTGAGTCAGGATCCACTAGGAGGACCTGTTATCGAAAATGAAGCTGCCACTGCCATGAATGAAGTGGAAAGAGCCATGGCACATGCTCAGGAGGATGCGGTTAACTTAGAAGAGTTGGAAAGACAACTCAACGTTGAGCAGAGGAAAATATATGACGAAGTTACCATGCAAATTGATCATGGATTAAGTCATGACAAGAAAGAGTGCTCATGTACGTCGTTGAAGCCTGTCCGACTGTACGTGAGTGGAGAAGCGGGAACT